>NC_133376.1:45217939-45333115 GCF_049309525.1 Garra rufa | reverse complement strand
CTGTGTGCATATTGGCTGGGCTCTCTATGTAAGTGTTAAATGTATCCTGTAGATGGCAGTAGCAAACGCTGTTTTGTCTACTTAAATAGTGACACACTGACCATGCTGTTTTGATGTTTTCTGTTCAACTAGAGTAAGTAAGTTTTCTGATGCAATGTAATTTTTAGGATTTTAAGACAACTGGAGTGTTGAAAAAATACTTTGTTGTGATACATTACTAAAAGACAGTAGGTGTGCTAATGAAAGTATGCAATCATGATTAAGGATGTCAAGGATTAAAAATAATGAAGCATGATTTATTAGATCTCAACCCATGAAGCAATTTAATTTAGTCTCATTCATTTAATCACAGTATTAGTCAAAATCTGAATATAGTTTAGTTGCCTCACTACGGGTGTTTTGAACCATAACCGTAAACATAAACTAAGTCATACAATCATCAGAACATTAGTTAATTTCTGTTTTTAAATAGTCTGTTTAAACATTTTTGAAAGATCTTTAAAAAATATAAATATGGTTTACATAAATCTTTTCTCTCAATATGCTTATACTGATCCACTTGCATGCTCTCCTCCAAATGAAATTATGAGATAATATGTGACACAGGACCACAAAAACAGTCATAAGGGTCGATTTTTGGAAATTTGAGATTCATACATTATCTGAAAGCCGAATAATAAGCTTTCCATTGATGTATGGTTTGTTAGGATATGACAATATTTGGCTGAGATACAACAATTTGAAAATCTGAAGGGGCAAAAAAATCTAAATATTGAGAAAATCGCCTTTAAAGTTGTCCAAATGAAGTTCTTAGCAATGCATGTTTTTGATATATTTACGGTAGGAATTTTACAAAATATCTTCATGGAACATGATCTTTACCTAATATGCTAATGTTTTTTGGCATAAAAGAAAAATCAATAATTTTGAGCCATACAATGTATTTTTGGCTATTGCTACAAATATACCTGTGCTACTTATGACTGGTTTTGTGGTCCAGGTTCACATATTATGTTCTCTTTATTACTTCAGACTCGTGATCAACACATGGTAGTTGTCATATTATGAAATGCCAAAAAGTGTGTTACTCCATTAATACAACAATAAAATAAACTAAATAAATAAAACAAATAATAATAATTAAAAAATAATAACGAAAAGATAAAAGTGTCCTTTGTGCTCCATTCAGAAAGTCATGCATTTTTAATTGTTTACAAAGTAGGCCAGATGATCACAGGTGGGTGTAGATTTTTAGCACAGTAGGAGGGTTAAAACTTCTGAAAAAAAAAAGAAGAAAGAGGTGTAGACCAATAAAACAGCTAATAAAGCATCATCAAAGGATTTTGTCTTGATACACAATCTGTTACAGCTCTATGGTGGGCGGGGCCACAGTCATATTTAAATGGCTGTCACTGAGATGCGGCTGATTTTTTAACCTTGACGCACAGAAGAACTTGACGCTCACAGTGACAAAGTAAGACGCGAAGACGCGAAGCAACAGCCTACGGTCGCTTTAAAGGAATTAACAGAGCGGGAAGGATTTTATTTTCAACAGCTAAATCTACATTACCAGAAGGGAAAATATGAAGTTTTTAAGTATTTTGCGCCTTTTCGTCTTTACCATCGGTGAGTATAACTGACACACAGCGGCTTGTTGCTAAAGGGTGTCGCGTTACAACCTTGTGCTAGTTACATAAGTATAAAATATTAAGTTTTTCTTCTGCTAAAAAGCTTTTTGTACTAATAGATTTTATACTAAAATTTTCTTTTAATCATTCAAAATTTAGGATTTGCCAGCGAGTCTATTAAAGGGTCAACAATGTCATTCAGTCACTCTGTTTTAAGAATATTCTGGGATCTATTTATTTTTGTCTCATGCCTTCATTCGTTAGCTCAGTGTCTGTGCATGCAGGATTTTTGTAAATGAGTCCCCTCAGCACCCTCTAGGGGTTTTAGGTAAAGCACGCATCTATTATTAGTTTTAAAACATGCTTATTTGCATGTAAGGTTCGAGATATAATAAACTTGATTGTTTTTATTCTAGTTAAGAGGGAACATACTTGGCTCTATGCAGTACTAAAAAAGAAAAAAGATTTAAAAAGTACATAATTTACACTGTAGTCAACATTCCAGTCCATAACCATATACTAATGAAGTTTTAATGGCTCTTCACTGTGTTTTCCCATTCAGTGGCTGTGACATCTGTGAGCGGTGCGTCTATAGAGCGGTTCGAGAGTGAGAGGCCTGCACAGACGGCTGTGATTGATCTATTGGAGGCATTGAATGAGAAGAGATCTACTGTGGACAACAAGCAAGTGGAATTAGAGGAGGAAGACGAGTATTACTATGATGACGAAGAGGAGGATGAGTTTTCAGGGGATTACGAAGTGCCATTAGGTAATTAACAACTACTGATTTGTCAGAGTTTGTGCTGTAGTTTTAATTTTAGTATGAATAACCGAATATCTAATCTTTTCTTACACCAAAACAGTTGCGTTTTCAAGCAAACCCAAAGACCCGAGTGCGGTTTTGAATGCGGAGAAACTTGAAGGCGCGAAGAGGACGGGGCTCGGAAGGAAGAAGGGAAAAGGAAAGGGAAAAGGCAAGAAAAGGAATCCATGTCTAAAAAAGTACAAAGACTTCTGTATCCACGGAACCTGCCAGTATCTCCGGGACTTAAAGGGGCCCTCATGCATGTAAGCACTTCCGTTAAACCTCTCTCCTGTTATTTTTGTTGTAAAAATAGAAAATGGAAAATCAATGGCTGTTTTTCTTTTTGCAGATGTGACCAGGGTTACTCAGGAGAGCGGTGTCACCTTTTCTCCCTGGAGGTGAAGAAGAATGAGGGAGCGTATAACCGCACAACAGCGCTTGCTGTGGTGGCTGTGGTTCTCTCTTCATTATGTCTCACCATCATTGGACTACTTCTGGCACTCAGGTTTGTGTTTAACCTTTTCCATTCATTTTTATAAGCAATTAGATTAGAAGTAGTCTGCAGTCAATCACAATCAATCTTTTCAATCATTAGGTTTCACAAGCAAGGTGCATATAATGTGGAAAATGAGGAGAAGGTTAAACTGGGAGCCTCCCCGCATCACTAAAACGAGACGGGAGAGAACGGTGAGTGAGGTCATCCGTTCGTACAAGCTGTATAAAATCATCCAGCGTGATTTGACTCAGTCGCCTGACATCTGGGTTTTTGTTTTATTTCAGGGCAACCGTGTGGAAATTCTACCTCAAAATGAAGTGGCAAAGTTGAATGTTGTGAGGAGCAGCGGGTACAGCGTGCTGGAGAAAGGAGGGTAGAGTGACAGCGTTTGTTTGGCAGGAGTCCTGGCGCCTCCGTGAAGGGCCTGACTCACGAATGACTCGCTAAAATGCTTCGCAGGAGAGCTCAAAACCTGCCACGAACTGGAACTCTGACGGACAGACTCGATCGAGCTGTTCGATACAGAAAGAGAAGGAACTCTTCGGGGTTGGGAATGTAGTGTTGAGTTTTAGAGGCGAGGCTTTTTCTAGTATGGAAGAAGCTTTGCCTGAAATAAGTATTCTTACAAATAAGCATTTTTGTTCACGTCTTGTGCACTGTGTATTTAATCGTTGCTGGCTATGCTTTAATTTATTTATTTATGTATATATATATCTATCTATTAATATTTATTTGGATTTAGACCAACCTTGTCCAGACCTAATGCACTGGCAACGTATTTGAAAGTCTCTGTGTTTGTATGTCTATGTAATATTTTATTTATTAAAAGAAGCAGTAGTAATCCGTGTCTATTCAGTGAGTACTGAACAATGATAGACTGAAATCAAAATAATATGCGTTTGCGATTTTGATATTTCTGATGCATTTAATGAAGAGAATCTTTTTGATTTATTATTTGTATTTTGATTTTGTTCTGGACAGTGTTAGAATGTATATTTCAGCAAACGTTATAAAAAGTCATATTTCAAGCTTTTACCTGATTCTTTTTTTAGGAGAGAAAATCTTTTTTTTTGGCCAGTAAAACGCTTGCGCTGTTATTGAACAGTGTGCAAATTAAGAAATGTGAATTATTCGTTTATTTTCTGCTCTATAAGACAGAAGTTGTTTGATCATTCTCTCATTGTATGTATAGAGTATTTTTTTGAAATGCTCAGACAAGAATTCAAAGCAAATAATAAAACCTCTTTATATAAAAGACCAAGTTATTGTAATTTCTTTAGAGAATTGTATGCACCGCATTTTCCCAAGGAGGAAGATTCCAGTGTGATGCAATGACTCATTTCCTCATGAGAGAATTCAAGACCGGTTTCCCATTTTTAAGGATATTTTGAGGGACGCAAATACTGTAATGTCTACGTTTTGGCTTAAAAAGACATTTTTGTCTAGTCTGCCTCCTGCTTTCATGTGACGCGCACCTGTATCCTGAGCATGTGATCTACATTGTGGCCATTTTACTCTGACAATAAACATTCTTTCACAAACACGCCCATCAAATGCAACTTCTCACCTTGCGTTATCTGCTTGCATCATCGTGAAATTGCACTTCCTTGACAGAAAATTGCAATACTTGAGCGTTGGTCACACCTTCAGCATTTTATACTGCCTGTCTGCAATTGCTTCTCCTAATCTATAAAAACTGGATCCGTGACTGACTTCAAAAAGAGGAAACCGCACCACAGAGCTCATTTCCTTTTGCATGTTTGAAGTCGGTCTCAGATCTTTTGTTGGTTTCTTAACCTTTGACCCTCACTGTTTTAAACCGACGTTTGAACGTCGGTGGTAAACCACCTCCGCAAAACGCATTAACAAGCTCAGCTTGTTCCTCACAGTGCCTGTCTGCTTGAAGGAATGACTCATGCTGTTTGTTTGTAAAGCTCCCGTTGGGCAACATCGTTCATACCGATCCCGAACTTTATCACTATTTGTTAGTGATACTAAAGGACAACATGAATATTTATTGTTTTATACTCATGTGAGTTCACTCAGGTTTGGGTAATTGGATACGGCATGGTCAGCTGACCAATCTGGCAGGGGATACGGGTAGATCATCACACGCTGGGTGGCCCACAGCCCTCTTTTAGGGATGACATCATTCTCATGCTTTATGAGCTATCCAATCTAACTCTGCCACATCTGGTCGGAATACTGTACATATGGGTTTGGGTCACACCCTGGCAGTCAAGCTTACAGTTCATAATTTAAGAAGGTTGTGATGACATACTAGAGCAGAACTGACCTCACGATTGAGCCCAGTTTCTCTCAAGCTGATGGGGTTTGGGTTCCTTGCCACTGGTACCTTTGGTTTACTTTGGTTGAACTTCTGGTTCATTAGCCGCTATAGGGAAAGAATGAGAAGAATAACAATGCGCAGTAAACAGTAATACTGTTTGCACTATATGGTAAGACAAAAAAACTGCAATATCAAGCAGCAAACATCCATTTTGTACAGATAAAAATAACTGGATGCTGAGACCGGAAGCCGGACCCATAAAATTTACAAATGGAAGTCTTTTCCTGTAAGAGTGAAGTCTTTTCACTCTTACAGGAAGAAAAAGGTTGATATATAATTGTGAAATATACTGGCAAAGTGATTTCTAACTGAAACTACTGAACTTGAAGCTGGTGAGAACAAAACTTGAAATAGATGATGACATTATTGTCTTCTGATTGCTTCATTGTTTTGAAACTGATTAATTTTGCAACATCAACACTGTTATGGGCGGTTTACACAGAGCACGCTTTTGCTTTAAAAAAGAGGAACGAGGAAAAAGCAATGCAATGGAAAAACGTGATCTGTGTGAACGCCCCTTTTCCTTTTCACTGCGCTATATTTCCATTGTGTTTTTATGTAAACATGCACCAGATGGACGTGTTTGGCCGTGGCGCTCGCGTTTTGCACAATCCACTTTATTTTTCCAGAGCAGGCGAGCCCGTTTGTAAATTCTATGTGTGACGCTTCCTCATCCACTTACAGCTATTTTTATTGTTGCTTGATATTGCAAACTGGTGTCTTATTTTAATGTATTGTCTCAATTATGAACACACTGGTATGTAGTGCAAAGTTTTACCGTTTACTGCAATTTGTTCTTCTTCTCGCTATTTCCTTAAGTGGCTAATGAACACGGACGTCTCGCACATTTACAGAAAACGTATGGATATGACTATAAATATGTATTGGCGGCTAATGAACACGGACACGGACATGAACACAGATGTAAACACGGACGTCTCGCACATTCACAGTAAACGTATGGATACGATAATAGCTATGTATATTGGTAAATTACACATTCGACCACTCAAGATACATTGAGGCGTCCACCATCTTGAAACTATGTTGCCACTCACAATAACATACAAGCAGTATTAATTAAGATATTAGCCTAATATTTCACCTACCTGACCGGAAATTATAAAAACAAACACAAATGCTCTCAAGATTCTTGCCCTGGAAATCCTGGTTCAGTAAGGCCAACCACAAATGGCTTCTCAGACAGTGTTTTGCACTCTTGTCCTTGATTTGTTATAACTTTTGGCAGTCTTTAGTACTCCAAAGGTTTGTCCTGGTCCGACCATTTAATACAGCCCAAAACATGACAATAATTGGCCATTTTCAGCAGCAATAATCAGCAAAAATATGCAAGTTTCGTTCAGTTCGGTGGCATTGTTTATGCTCAGTGTCGCCAATATGGCAGATTGATAACGCGTCGTACAACAGCCCATAGAAACAGCCGCTAACAGTGTATCTACCTATACATATCTATGGATAAGACATTCTAAAACCATGGTAACGCATCTCTAGACTGCGTTTTTTTCCGTACTGCCCAAAGCCATTTAAAACTGTCCTGTGTCTCACATTATTAACCACGAAAACGAGTTCTGCGAGAATTGATTAAACACCATATTAAGTTTTATTCGGATGAAAACTGTATTACAGTCCTAGATCTAGAATAGTTTTTGTCTACTTACCTAAACCTGAACCTAACAGAATCAACATTGAACTGGCTTAATCTAAATCAGGGGTCATCAAACTTGATCCTGGAGGGCCGGTGTCCTGCAGAGTTTAGCTCCAACTTGCCTCAACACACCTGCCTGGAGGTTTTAAATATATCAATTAAGACCTTGATTAGCTGGTTCAGGTGTGTTTGATTAGGGTTGGAGCTAAACTCTGTAGGATACCGGCCCTCCAGGGCAGAGTGTGGTGACCCCTGATCTAAATAATAGCCTACCTGATCTTATGATGAAAACATACCTGTGGGAACTCGTCCACAAGACGGGAAATACGTACCAATAAGTACATATCACTGCAGTTTTCAACAGAAATGAACACTTGGGTACAAATTCCGTGAAAAACATGACTCGCAATGAAAGATGAGAAATTGAAAAAAAGCTAAAACGACATGCTTGCGATCACATTCGTTTTTTGTTTATACTATCAGGTAGGTTTATGTGTAGTACAGATGGTACATTGCTTTAAAATGTCATGGAGCATTAGAGTTATAGCCTCACTCATTGGACATTGCAAGACAACTCCGGTGTCATTTTAAGAATAGTCACACTATTGTCTTTTTGGAGCTGCTTTACAGCAGAATTTGGATTTGTCTCACATTTGATGAAGTTTGCATCATTTCCTGTTTATTACTTTGAATCTGTTTGGAAAAAATCTATATTGTATAAAGCGCTATGTAAATAAAGATGACTTGACATACGCTCAGACATTTCTTGTAATGGCTTTGCTTTTGAGACATCTCCACTGGTTGAGTAAGTTGACTCAGTTGAGTAACATTTATTGTTGGCCGGTAAAAACTTGCCTTTTCTCAAAACCTATTTGTTGAGCAAGGTGTTTCCTGCTGCAACAATGGCTCATTTCCATTGTACAATGGAAGTACGCACAGCCGCACACTGACAGTTGGGGATCTCATTAGGCCACCAGAATGTGTTGAGCTAAAGGGTCATTATACATATCTTGAGACGGTGTTGCGTCTTAGGTGTTTGTTTTCTCTCACTCACCTGTGTTGAGCAGGGTGTGCATGTGGCATATTAATGACTCTCTGGCAGCACAGAAGAGCAGCTGCCGCAGATTCGGACGCTGTCACTCCACCAGTGAAACACGAGCTCTGATGGATGAGGTGTTGACAGAGCCATTGTGATTCAACATTGAAGGTGCCTCATAGAGCACAGTGAAATACTCTTTCACTATTTACAGCTCAAAGGAAATCTAGAAAGACTGTCTGAACATTTGCAGAATTTTGGCACAAAAACATACATTTGGTAGCAAGAAAATAAACTAAATGCCATTATGTTACAGAGTTGCGTTGCCAAGGCATTGCTTTAGTGTTCTGAGTGGTCATCAGCAGGCTGCTAGTGGTTACTAGGTGGCCACAAAAAAATAACTGAACAAAAATGAAAAAGTAACTCAGGAATATCCACTATTATCTTCTATTGCAAAAAACTATGGAAGCCAGTTTCCGCCACAGAATTAAAAAAAAGGGTAACTGCGAATTTTAGGTCACAATTTTGACTTTTTTTCTTGCAATTGTAAGTTTACAGAATTGTGAGTTCATATTAGATTTTCGACTTTATATCTTGCGATTCTTACTTTTCTCTTACAAAGTCAAAATTGTAAGATATAACTCGCAATTCTGAGAAAAAAGTACGAATTGTAAGATATCATGAACTCGCAATTCTGAGAAAAAAGTAAGAATTGCAAGATATAAACTCACAATTCTGAGGATAAAAGTCACAATTGTGAGATAATAAACTTGCAATTCTGAAAAAAGGCACAATTGTGAGATATAAACTTGGAATTATGAGAAAAAAGTCACAATGAGATATAAACTCGCAAGTCAGAGAAAAAGTAAGAATTGCAAGATATAAATGCGCAATTCTGAGAGAAAAAAAAATCACAATTGTGAGATATAAACTCGTAATTTGAGAAAGAAAGTGACAACTGCTAACTATAAACTGGCAATTCTGAGAAAAATAGTCACAATTGCAAGTCATAAACTTGTAATGCTGAGAAGAGTTCAAAATTGTGAGATATAAACTCGTAATTCTGCGAAAAAAAAGTCAAAATCGTGAGATATAAACTCATAATTCTGAGAAAAAAGTCATAACCGCAAGATGCAAACTCGCAATTCTAAGAAAAAGTTACAATTGCAAGATATCTCGCAATTGTGACTTTTTTGTCATGCTATTCTGAGAAAAATATAAATGCTATAAATAGGAATTCATTTACAAATATACAAATACTTAATATAATATTAAGTTATTATTATTAATAATAAATTATCAATTGCATTATATTATTATTATTTTAATATCTATATGATTGATATAATTATTATTGATATAATATATAGTTATTAATGTTGAACTATCCATAGCGCATGGCAGTCTGAGGAGATGTACACACGGCTAGGGATTATGGGTATGAACTGAATGTTTACAGTGGTCACACTTCTACTGTCTCATGGTTCAACTCTACATAAACATCAACTGTCTGATGTTCTCCCATCTGTCGTTCTCCTAGAGAGCCAGTAGTCCACTTCATCTTCTGTTCTGATGGCCCACATGAGCTGCCATCAGATTCTTTCACCCTGACCTCATGGTGCTGGACAGACACTTGTGTATCTTTATCACGTTATTAAATTCTCACCCGTCTATTTAGATCCCCTGGAGGGTCCGAGCAGGATTAGATGTCAAATGTGAGGAGAGGATATGATAACGCAGGGAGGAGTGGAGCAGAGAGGGGACAAACTGACCAAGAAGCCATCTCTTTTTTGCTCAGACTCCTGCACAAACAAATTCAGTTGCTTTTTCAGTGGATGCTATCAATAAACTCTGGGAATCTGATGGTGTTCCAGGGCTGTGGCTTTGCCTTTTTTACCACATTGCAGAATTCAGTCAGAAGGGAGGGATGTCTTGCACTTGACTCACATTTTTAAACAAGAGCCTCCACCCCCCTCACTGCCTCCCATTACCTCCGAATGCGGTTGGGCAGGATTAGGCTAAAGCGTGCATGCCTTTCTGCCAGAATGACTCTTCCATGAGCAACTGTTTTGCAGAGCATGCTAGTTTTAAATAGTTAACCAGGTTACATCTTTCTCAAAATGTCACATTAGGACTCAGTTATGGTTGAATGACAAAAAAAGAGACACTATGAATGTCAACATATGTTGTTCATTTGTACAAATCGAAGTATGAGTCAAAATGATCTGCCTTTTTAAACCATGTAAAACACTGACTGGAGGGAATTAATAAGATGCATGTGATTGTGATGAAATACTTCTCAACTGTTTTGAGAATTTAGACCGTGTGAGATTTCAATGCATAAAAACCTCTTGGTAAGAATGACCAGGCAGCAAAAAAATATTAGAAAACAAGTTAAACAACATTAAAGGTCCTTTGAGGTGTTTTGAACTCGTCGCGCCGAGAAATGGCATGGCAAGGTGTGTAACGTTTTTTTCACACGCTTGAGGTATTCGGCCAATCACAATGCTCCGGATAGCTGGCCAATCAGAGAACACCTCGGTTTCCATCAACGATGAGTTTTGTAAAAATCGAAGCGTTTCAGAAAGGCAGGGCAGAGAGGAGCAACAATAATGTACAGAATGTGGAATATAATGTTGTTGTTTTTTTTACCTCAAACTGCATGAACACATTGCATTACAACAAATACCCAAAATAATGCTCATTTTAGCAACATTATATGCCCCCAATAATTAATGAATAAATACATTGTATATATATACAGTGCCTTGCAAAAGTATTCATACCCCTTCATTATTTTCACATTTTGTTTTGTTGCAGCATTATGTTAAACTGCTTTAAATTAGTTTTCCCCACACAAATTTATTAAAAATAAAACACTAAAATAAGTACATTGCATAAGTATTCATGTAACACAGTACATAGTTGAAGCACCTTTACAGCCTCAAGTCTTTTTGGGTATGATGTGACAAGCTTTGCACATCTGCATTTGGCAATTATCTGCCATTCTTTGCCTCACCTTTTCACCTCTCAAGCTCTGTCAGCTTGGATGGGGGCTGGCAGACATTTTCTAGAGTCCTAGTTGTTCCAATCGTCTTCCATTATGGATAATGCTTCTGTGAACCTTCAATGCAGCAGATTTTTTTTCTGATCTCTTCCCTAGATCATTGCCTTAACGCAAGTCTGTCACTGAGCTCTACAGGCAGTTGTCTTGACCTCAGGACTTGGTTTTTGCTCTGATATGCATTTTCAGCTGTTAGACCTTTTCTGAGAGGTGTGCCTTTCTAAATCATACTCATTCAAATGAATTTGCCACAGTTTAACTCCACTCAAAGTGTAGTAGCATCTAGAAGCAATATGAATGCTCCTGAGCTAAATTTTGAGTGTCCCAGAAAAGGGTATGAATACTTATTCAACGGGATATTTTCAGTTTTTTATTTTTAATATATTTGCACAAATGTTAAAAACCTATTTTTTGCTTTGCCATTATGGAGTAGGGAGTGTAGATTGAAAAAAGTAATTTAAAGTAGTTTAACATAAGGCAGCAACATAACAAAATGTGAAAAAATTGAATATATTCATGAATATATTTTGTCTTTTATCTCTCATGGTCACCAAGGCTGCATTTATTTAATCAAAAATACAGATAAAACAAATGTTTTATTCTTGAAACACTTCAACTTTATTCTCGTAATTTCAATTTTTATTCTTGAAACATTTCTACTTTATTCTCAAAACATTTCGACTTTATTCCTGAAATTTTGCCTTTATTCTTGTAATTTCAACTTTATTCTTAATATACTTCAACTTTATTCTTGTGATTTCGACTTTATTCTCAAAATTTTTGGCTTTATTCTTGAAATTTCAACTTTATTCTTAATATACTTCAACTTTATTCTTGTGATTTCGACTTTATTCTCAAAATTTTGCCTTTATTCTTGAAATTTTGGCTTTATTCTCAAAACATTTTGAGTTTATTTTTGAAACACTTCAACTTTATTCTCATAATTTCAGCTTCATTCTTGAAACATTTCTACTTTATTCTCAAAACATTTCAACTTTATTCTTAAAACACTTCAACTTTATTTTCGTAATTTCGACTTCATTCTCGAAAAACTTAACCTTTTTTCTTGTAATTTTGACTTTGTTCTTGAAACATTTTTCGACTTTTTTTCTCGAAATATTTAGACTTTATCCTCGTCATTTCGACTTTATTCTTGAAACATTTTGCCTTTATTCTTGTAATTTCGACTTTATTCACAAAATTTTGCATTTATTCTTGAAATTTTGGCTTTATTCTCAAAACATTTTGAGTTTATTCTTAAAACACTTCAACTTTATTCTCGTAATTTCAACTTAATTCTTAAAACATTTCTAGTTTATTCTCAAAACATTTCAACTTTATTCCCGAAATTTTGCCTTTATTCTTGAAATATTTTGCCTTTATTCTCGAAACATTTCGACTTTATTCTTAAAATATTTTGCCTTTATTATCGAAACATTTCGACTTTATTCTGATAATTTCACCTTTAACATAACATTGCATAATTTTTCTGAAACATTTCGACTTTTTCAAAACATTTCGACTTTATTCTCGTAATTTTGACTTTATTGTCAAAATTTTGGCTTTATTCTCAACATTTTGACTTTATTCTCTCTCAAAACATTTTGACTTTATTTTTCAAAACATTTGCCTTTATTTTCAAAATTTCGCCTTTATTCTCAAAACATTACTACTTTAATCACATAATTTTAGTTTTTTTTTATTGTTTAATGTGGCACAAAAACACTGTTGTATTTTTGGAAACTGTAAATAGAAAGTAAAAAAAAAAGTCAAATAAAAAAAGTTCTGGCTGTTTTCAGTGGTAATTGTTATCTTGACACAAACACTGCTGATGAAGGCTAACTTGCATTTAACCTAGACTATTCCTTTAAGAAGCCTGAATCAGGTGGTAAAAAGACGAGTCTCGGTCTCTAATTTGCGTGTTGTCTGGTTTCTGAAGAGCGAGCCACAGAGAGGTGGGAGCTGTAGTCAGGGCCAGAGGAATGTTAAGAGGGGATTTTTCATATGGTGAGCTCACTGCTCTCCTGTAAAAAACTTTGCTTTACAACAAAGACTGATGTAGTATTGGCAAGAATCATCAACATGCTTTATAAGGAGTTTTTGTGTGATCCATTCCTGTAGTATTCGAATAATGTGCAAGCAATCTGCACCCAACCCTCTTCAAAAGACCGGCACAGACATGTGTTTTTCTTTTTACAGCAATGCATTTTTTGCTTTATCAGTTTTTGTCACGTTTTGCAGTAAAACTTCATTAAAACCTATAAATCCTAACACAGTTTACAACATTAAACTTTTACAGTAAGCAAAATGCCCCTTCTAGTCCCAAAACCCTCAACTTTCGACCTTTGCAAGAAACGGAAGCCGTAATTTGACCACAAACCCAATTCCCAGAGTCATCGACTCTAATGTCACAGCGCAGGGTTTTGGTGTTTCTTCCAGGCATGAACAAAGCCTGGCTCAGAGCTCTTAAAAGTCATTTTTCTGTGTGCTCCACATTTTTGACTCTTCCAAAAGCTGACTGGATAAAAATATGAAAAACGGTTTATTGCTACAGTCACTTAGACCTGATAGATCATTAAACCTCTTTGCGGTGAGCGCTGATTACTCAGCCATTTCCCTCGGTGAATGTGTAAGCGTGAGTCACAGCAGCCAGCCTTTGTGTCTCCATGTGAAACCTCTTCCTCTCAGTGCCCCCCTGTTGTGTTTTCCGGGGTTGACTGGCAGATGAGTGGCCCCGGGGACAATGAGATGATGTAGGCTTATACGGCTCTGGCCCGTCATCAATGGACTCGGATCAAACGCTCACCACAAAATACGGCATCAGGCAAATGTTGCGCTGATGACTTTGTACGTTCTGTGAGTCAATGGACAATATCATTCAGTGAATTTGAAACACACGACTGAATCACAGCTACAAACAATCAAGCTGCAGTTGACTCTGCAAATACTAAATAAACGTGGATAGAGCGGCAATATTGACACTGACTACATTACTAGATAAATGTTGAGGCTCCGTCTTTTCTAAATGTGGATCCGCAGTTATGATCCACACATCATAAAAGCTCTAAACATAGACCTGTGAATGTGCCATGGTTTATATTCAGATATTGGACCCATGTGTGTTATCCGACAGCTTGACCCACAGAAATATCTGCTTGTGTCTGTGACTGATTCTAGGGTCTAATTCATGTTCTACACAAACCTGTGGAAGCATGTTTCCACCATGAAATAAAAATAAAGGTAATTGATACTTTTTATTTCACAATTTGGAATTTTGTTTGAGACAAAAAAATCTGAATTGTGAGATTGCTGTTTTTTCCCCACAATTTTGAATTTTTACCTTGCAATATCTCTTTTTTTTTAATAGGAAATAAAAATGGTAATTGTGATTTCCATTACCATTACCAAACATTTTACCAAAAATTTTTTCTCACAATTCTGACCTTTTTTCTTGCAATTCTGAGGGGAAAGAAGTGAAAATTGTGAGAGAAAATTTCTGAATTACAAGATACAAACACATTTCTGAGATACTTTCTATTTCACAATTTGGAATTGTTGTCTAACAATTCTGAGACAAAAAGTCAGAACTGTGAAATATAAATTCAGAATTCTGTCCCCCCCCCCCACAAATTGCATCTCACAATTTTAAATTGTTACATTGCAGTTTTGTCTGGTTTTCTGTCAGATTTTATATAGTGCAATTCAGTTTTTTTCCCTGGTTTCTGCCACAGAATAAAAAAAAAAAAAGTTAATTGCTACTTTTTATTTCACAACTTGGAATTTATAACAATTCTAAAAAAAAATCTTGTTATATATAGTTTATAGTTTATATCTTGTATTTCTATTTTTTAATAAGAAGTAAAAATGGCAATTGTGAGGGGAAAGAAGTGAAAATTGTGAGAGAAAAATTCTGAATTGCAAGATACAAATGTTAGGAAGTAGACAGGACAACAAGGTAAGTGCAACAGATATATATGTTTATTGAATGCAGCGATGCCGGAGATGTGAGAAGACCCTGAGACTGGTGAGTATGGCAGACGTTGAGAGGATGGGAGTTGAATGAGCCGGGTATTGAATCGGGATGTAATCTTTCTTGCAGGAATTGTGCAGCGGGGACTGAGTGGCCGATCCCGTGGACGGAGTGAACACAGACTTATGGCACACACCACTTAGAGCTGACGCTGACAAACTTGGAGATGGCGATTCGGAAGACTGGAACTTGGAAGACTGGAACTTGGAAGACTGGAACTTGGAAGACTGGAAACTCGGAAGACTGGAACGAGACAGAATTCAGGTAAGTAATTTCAGGTAACGATTGATAGCGAAACTCTTGGGAAGAGAGACACTACAGTCCGCTTTCGTGGGAACGAGCCCGGACAGTGAGTGTGGTGTGGCGTGCTGTTTTATACGTGGTGGTGATGATGGCGTGCAGGTGATGGTGATTAAAACTCAGGTGACGGTGATCTGGGCGTGACAGAGGGTGTGGAGCCTGGCCAATCCGTGACACTACCCCCCTCCCCAGGGCCCGCTCCTGAGGGCCGAGATCTTCTGCGCCGTGGTGGTCTCCCTCGTCCCCTAGGTGCAGGAAACTCCGGGTGATTAGTGTGGAACTCCTCGGTGAGCGTGGGATCGAGGATGTCTTCTCTTGGGACCCATGACCTCTCTTCAGGTCCATACCCTTCCCAGTCTACCAGATATTCGAGGAGACCACCACGACGACGGGACCGGAGGATCTCTCGGACGGAATAGACGGCGCCCTCATCCAGCATCAGGGGGGGAGGAGGTTCCTCTTCATGGCCAGGCTCTGTGGAGGAAGTGAGAGGTGGGTGAAATGGTTTTAGGAGGGAGACGTGGAATGTAGGATGGATGCGGTATTCCGGAGGGAGTTGGAGTTTGTATGTGACCGGGTTTACCTGTTCCAGGACTTGGAAGGGACCAACAAACCTGGGACTTAACTTTTTGGAGGGCAGCCGCAGACGGATGTCTCGGGTAGACAGCCAAACCTGGTCACCTGGCCTGAATTCAGGAGCCGCAGTCCTCCTCCGATCCGCTTGGGTCTTCTGTCTGCGGACTGCCCTCTGTAGGTGGTGATGGGCCTCGTCCCAGACCCTCTCGCTCTCCCGGAACCAGTGATCCACTGCGGGGACCTCAGATGGTTCACCATTCCAGGGGAATAGAGGTGGCTGGAACCCGAGGACGCACTGGAATGGTGTGAGGCCGGTGGATGGTTGCCGCAGTGAATTCTGGGCGTATTCGGCCCAGCCCAGGAACTGGCTCCAGGAGTTCTGGCGGCCATGGCAGAATGTCCGGAGGAACCGCCCCACTTCTTGGATTTTCCTCTCCGTCTGGCCGTTGGACTGCGGATGGTAGCCAGAGGAGAGGCTGACGGTCACACCTAGGAGCCGGAAGAAGGATTTCCAGAGGCGGGAGATGAACTGTGGACCACGATCGGATACCACATCCTCAGGTATGCCGTATTGACGAAAGACATTATTGAACAGGAGCTCCGCGGTTTCAAAGGCAGTGGGTAATCCTTTCAGGGGTAGGAGCTTGCAAAACTTCGAGAAGCGGTCCACAATTACCAAGATGCAGGTGTTTCCATCCGACTCCGGTAGATCCGTCATGAAATCGACTCCCAGGTGTGACCAGGGGCGGTTCGGGATCGGCAAGGGATGGAGCTTGCCTGCTGGTAAGTGTCTGGGGCTCTTGGACATAGCACATTCTCGGCATCCTTTGACGAAGCGCTGCACATCCCTTGCCATCCCAGGCCACCAGAAACGTTCGGACAACAGCGAGAGGGTGTTGTTGGTCCCGGGGTGCCCGGTGCCCAGGGAAGTATGGATGGAACGGATGAGATCTACCCGTTGTGTCCTGGGGATGTAGCGACGATCAGGAGGACAGCCCGGCGGAGGACGAGGGACGGGAGTGGCGACACTTGGAGGGGCTGACCATTCTATGGGGCTGACTATGATATTGTCTGGGAGGATGTTGCAGGGAGATTCAGTGATATCGGAAGAATCATGAATTCGGGACAAGGCGTCGGCTCTGACATTTTTTGGACCTGGGCGGTAGGAGATGGTAAATTGGAATCGTGAGAAGAAGAGTGACCATCGGGCTTGGCGTGGACATAGGCGTTTGGCATCACGGAGGTACTGGAGGTTTTTGTGGTCGGTCAATACCAGAAATGGATGTTTGGCTCCCTCCAGCCAGTGTCGCCACTCCTCCAGGGCAAGTTTAATGGCTAGGAGTTCCCTGTTGCCGATGTCGTAATTCCTCTCCGCCGGGTTGAACTTCCGGGAGAAGTAGGCACATGGATGGAGCAATTTAGTGGTTCCGTGATGCTGGGATAAAACTGCCCCCACGCCGGTAGTGGAGGCATCTACCTCGACGATGAAAGGGAGTTCAGGATTGGGGTGTCGCAGGATGGGTGATTTGGTGAAGGCTCTCTTGAGGGACTGGAAGGCTGCGGCAGCTTCGGGATTCCAGGATAGTTTGGATGGTTTACCTTTGAGTAGGTTGGTTAGCGGCGTGGCAATGAGACTGTATCCTTTGATGAACCGACGATAAAAGTTGGCAAAGCCAAGAAATCTCTGAAGCTCTTTGACAGATGATGGTTGGGGCCAGGATGTGACGGATGACACCTTCCTCTCGTCCATGCGGATACCTTCATGGTCGATGATGTAACCCAAAAACTGAACAGATGGAAGATGAAATGAGCATTTTTCTGCCTTGAGAAACAGCTGGTGCTCCCTGAGTTTTTGGAGGACCTCCGCAACGTGGTGGATATGTTCGGTCTCACTCCGGGAGTACACGAGGATGTCATCTATGTAGACTATAACAAATCTGTGGAGGAACTCCCGGAGGACTTCGTGGATGAAGTTCTGAAATACGGAGGGGGCGTTGACCAGGCCATAGGGCATGACCCGATATTCGTAGTGCCCGGTAGGGGTCACGAAAGCCGTCTTCCACTCGTCCCCCCTCCGTATTCTCACCAGATTGTATGCGCTGCGGAGGTCCAACTTGGTGAAGATGGTGGCTGACCTTAGTTGTTCCAGGGCTGCAGGGACGAGAGGAAGGGGGTATTTGAATTTGACGGTACCTTGGTTTAACACTCGATAGTCAATGCATGGCCGCAGCCCTCCATCCTTCTTAGCGACAAAGAAAAAGCTGGAAGCTGCTGGGGACTTGGACGGACAGATATAGCCTTGGTTCAATGCTTCCTGTATGTACTCCTCCATGGCCTTACTCTCCGGAAGTGACAACGGGTAGATCCTTCCCTTGGGCAGAGGGGCGCCTGGAATCAGGTCGATGGCGCAGTCCCATGGCCGATGGGGCGGCAGCTGGGAAGCTCTCCTGGGGCAGAAGACGTCCTGGAAGGAGGAGTAAATTTCCGGAATCTGGGTAGAACGGTTCTCCAAGGGGCTTTCAATAGACGTGGCGTTGACAGGCATGGGTCTCGGAACAGGAAGAGGAAGTTCTGGAAAGCACTCGGGAAAGCAGGCATGGCTCCACTGAATTATTTCTCCACTGCCCCAGGAGATGATGGGATTATGCTTCGCCAGCCACGGGCGCCCCAAGATGATGTCCATAGTGGCGCCCTCCAGAACCAGTAGCTGAATCTCCTCTTGATGAAGGACTCCGATTTGGAGGTAAATGGGTTGGCATTTCCGGTGGATCCTTGGTCTTGTGGTGATGGAACGGGTTATAGGCTGGATCTGGTAGACGCTCGACGAAGCTTCGGTTCGGAGTTGGAGCTGGCGACAGAGGTTCCCCGAGATGAAATTACCCGCTGACCCGGAGTCGATGAGGGCGTGGGCTACGATGGAAGACGTAGGAGTGGTTAACTGCACACATGTAGACAAGGGATACATTTTTTCTACGTCTGACTGGATGACACTCACCGCAGCAGTAACAGGACGGAGGGGGCACGTCAGTCTGATGTGCCCACTAGCACCACAATAGAGGCATAAACCCCGGGTCAGCCTCCTCTGTCGCTCAGCGGGAGATAGTCTACCAGACTCCAGTATCATAGGTTCTGGTTCTGGAGGGCTGGCGATGTCCGCTGGGCGGAGGAGTGCAGTAGTCGAGGTTTCTGAGAGGTAAGATTGCATGCGGTCTGAACATCGGATGGATTGTTGGATGAAGCGCTCTAACCCCATAGCGTCATCTAGGGCAGCGAGTTGGAGACGAAGGCGAGGCTCGAGACCAAGGCGGTAAGTGGTCAGCAATGACCGCTCGTTCCATCCACTGGCCGCTGCGAGGGTGCGAAATCGTAGGGCATACTCCTGAGTAGACA
This sequence comes from Garra rufa, assembly GCF_049309525.1. NCBI lineage: Eukaryota > Metazoa > Chordata > Actinopteri > Cypriniformes > Cyprinidae > Garra > Garra rufa. The sequence goes on along the minus strand of NC_133376.1, from coordinate 45,313,774 downwards.
TAGATCCTTGAGACAAATGATACAGTTGCTCACCCGCTGATATTTCTCCATCCGTGCGACTGAAGACCTCCTTGAAGTGAGTGATAAAAGTCTGGATGGAACGAGTGGCCGGTCCATTCTGCTGCCAAATAGAGTTTGCCCATTTTAACGCTGGTCCTGTGAGGAGAGAGGTGATAAATGCAATTTTAGATTGATCAGTGGGGTAGAGCGCAGGTTGCATTGTAAAAATCAGAGAACACTGCAGAAGAAATCCATTGCACTCCTCCGCCCCGCCATTGTATGGCGCTGGTCGGGCCATGGGACTGGATGGTAGCGGATCCGAAGAAGTGCTGGGAGGCGTGACAAGCGGCGGTGCGGAAGGGGTGACAGATGGTGAAGCCAGAAGGACTTTTCTCAGCGAGTCCACCAACTCTTGAAACGGGTCTTGTGGGTTCATGCTGCTGACTGTTTTCAGGTCCGGGCTTCTGTTAGGAAGCAGACAGGACAACAAGGTAAGTGCAACAGATATATATGTTTATTGAATGCAGCGATGCCGGAGATGTGAGAAGACCCTGAGACTGGTGAGTATGGCAGACGTTGAGAGGATGGGAGTTGAATGAGCCGGGTATTGAATCGGGATGTAATCTTTCTTGCAGGAATTGTGCAGCGGGGATTGAGTGGCCGATCCCGTGGACGGAGTGAACACAGACTTATGGCACACACCACTTAGAGCTGACGCTGACAAACTTGGAGATGGCGATTCGGAAGACTGGAACTTGGAAGACTGGAACTTGGAAGACTGGAACTTGGAAGACTGGAACTTGGAAGACTGGAAACTCGGAAGACTGGAACGAGACAGAATTCAGGTAAGTAATTTCAGGTAACGATTGATAGCGAAACTCTTGGGAAGAGAGACACTACAGTCCGCTTTCGTGGGAACGAGCCCGGACAGTGAGTGTGGTGTGGCGTGCTGTTTTATACGTGGTGGTGATGATGGCGTGCAGGTGATGGTGATTAAAACTCAGGTGACGGTGATCTGGGCGTGACAGAGGGTGTGGAGCCTGGCCAATCCGTGACAACAAACTCACATTTCTGAGATTTCTACATTTTTTTTTTAGATAAAATGATTTTTTTATTTCGTGTACAAGCTTCCATACAAATCTGAAGACGTGACTTTTCATGACACATTTAATTTACATTGTATAATGTGTTTTAGACTTCAGTAGGATATTAAAGGGATCACTTGACCCACATAAATATCTACCTGCGTCTGTGACTGTGTTATAATATATCTATATATATATATCTAATTCATGTTCTACGCAAATCTATGGAAACCTGTTTCCACCATGGAATAAAAAAAAGGTAATTGATACTTTTTATTTCACAATTTGGATTTTTTTCCAAACAATTCTGAGACAAAAGTCAGAATTGTGAGATATAAATTCAAAATTTTCTGAAATTTTGAATTTCCCCCAATTTCTAGTTTGCATCTCACAATTTAAAATTGTTACATCGCAGTTTTGTACATCAGAGTTTATATCGTGCAATTCTGAGATAAAAAGTCAGAATTGCAATCTTGTATTTTTTCTTCTTAGAGTTTATTTCTGTTTTTTCTCAAAAATGCAAGTTTATTATCTCACAATTCTGACCTTTTTTCTTGCAATCCTAAAAATAGTGAGAATTATGAGTGAAAATTTCAGAATTGCAAGATACAACTTCACATTTATGAGATTTCAAAGTTTTTTTTTTTTGATAAAATGATTTATTTCGTGGTAAAACCAAGCTTCCATACAAATCTGAAGACTTTTCATGACCAATTTAATTTACATCATATCATTTTTAAGACTTTGTGAGATATAAATTCAGAATTCTGTTTTTTCCCCCACAAATTCTAGTTTACATCTTACAATTTAAAATTGTTACATTGCAGTTTTGTCTGGTTTTCCATCGGAGTTTATATCTTGCAATTCAGTTTGTTTGTTTTTTCGGTTTCTGCAACAGAATAAAAAAAGTAAAAGTTAATTGTGATTTTTTTTAAATCTCACAATTCAGACTTTTTGTCTAAGAAATGCAAGTTTACTTTTCACAATTCTGACCTTTTTTCTTGCAATTCTGAGGGGAAAAAGTAAAGCTTGTCAGATAAACATTCTGAGTTGTAAGATATAAACTTGTATAAACTTCCATTTTTTTAGATTTTTTTTTCCTGTGGCAGAAACAGGCTTCCATACAAATCTGAAGAAGTAATTTTTCACAACCTATTTAATTTACATTGTATAAAATGTTTAATACTTAAATGGGATATTAAAGGGATAGCTCAGCAAAAAATTAAAATTGCCCCATGATTTACTCACCCTCAATCCATCCTAGGTGTATAAGACTTTCTTCTTTGAGACAAATACAATCAGAGTTATATTAAAAAATATCCTGGCTCTTCTAAGCTTTATAATGGGAGTGATTGGGTGTTGAGATTTTTAAACCCAAAAAACTGCCTCCATCCATCATAAAAAGTTCTTCACACAGTTCCTGGTTAATAAAAGCCTTCTGAAGTGAATCAATGCGTTTGTGTAAGAAAAACATCTATATTTTGAACTTTATAAACCGTATAAACTGTAAAGAAAAATGTTGGAGGATTTCGATATGAGCCAAGAGGAGACTGGTTTTACTGTGCTGTAAAACAAAACATGGTTCTCGCAAGACTAGCATGTTCTCACCAGAGCTTACACTACGCCTACATCCTACATCATCTGCTGGAACGCCACTCTCTCGTGAGCATATGTACGACAGTTAGCGGAAGCTAGAGATTACGGTTTATAAACTTTTAAATATGGGTATTTTTCTGACACAAATGCATTGATTCTCTTCAGAAGACTTTTATTAACTTTCGGAGCCATGTGGAGCACTTTTTATGATGGATGGATGCACTTTACTGGACTTCAAAATCTCAACACCCATTCACTGCCATTATAAAGGAAGGAAGAGCCAGAAGACAGACAGTCATATACACCTAGAATGGCTTGAGGGTGAGTAAATCATGCTTTAATTTTCATTTTTTGATTAACTATCCATTTAAATTAGAAAACAAATGCAGGACACAATACAGGCTGGGAATTAATTAGTCTATAAGACCAAGAATGTGCATTAAAAAGTAAATAGGGTCAGTTTGATTCGATATATGAACAAAAGCTACTGCAACATTGAGGACAGTTTCCAGACCACCTGCAGAAGGAGGGGCTTGCTGTAAAACCAATATTCCCCTACTAATAAAGCTGTACTGAAAGCAGGAACGAGTACATGGAACAGAAAACAAAGACAGACTTTTACAGCTAGTCATTATAGCTGGTGATTAAACGGTGTGCAGGTGGATCTGTGGGCATAAATCACACATCTGCTGAGGTTAATGTTGAGTCTCACTTACTCTCTGGCTCATAAAGAAACCCAGTGGAGATTAAAGGAATGAGTCTGTTCCCTGGTAACATTCCGGGTCATTCCCCTGCATTCCTTGTGTAGGCTGGACTGATATTATGGGATGGTGACAGAAACTAAGAAGAGGCTTTTGTTTTGTTCTGCTTCTCATACCAAGTGGCCTGTAACAAGAATACAAGGTGGATCCCGTGTAAATGCCCTTCCTTGATATTGTAATATGAAATGTTATGAAACATTCTATGGCATATTTGATTCTGATTGGTCAACTGATACAATCTGCAGTCAAACCGTTCTCAGTGGAAAGAAATTAATACATATATTTAGAAAAGACTCGTAATGACTATGTTTATATTACAATAAACACTGTTCTTTTGACCTTTCTATAAAACAAATGTAAGCGGCACAACTGTTTTCAGCATCGATAAAATATTAAATGTTTCTTGAGCAGCAAATGATCATATTAGAATGATTTCTGAAGGATCATGTGACACTTAAGACTGGAGTAATGATGCTGAAAATTCAGCTTTGCAACACAGGAATAAATTGCATTTGAAAAAATATTAACAAAATAAAAAAAACTTATTTTAAACAGTTTTTATAAATAAATGCAGCTTCTTTCTAAACATTAAAAATCTTGCCAATCTCAAACTTTTGAACAGAAGTGTATTTCTATATATTGACCAATAAACTGCATATTTGGCCTTTTTTGTTTCACTTCTCTTTTTTTTCAGTGTCAGATTAAAGGTGTCAGATCATTAAAACAAAAATGTCCTTAATCTTTTAAGATAAAACTATTACAACAACTCAAAATTTCCCATTCTACAACAGATATTTATTGAAACTAAGATACAGAATGTCTCACACTCAAATTATTGGATTATAGATGTCAGATATAAACATAAAAAATGAACATTTACACACCAACAATGCCTCTTCAGTATTCAGAAACATGGCCTCGCCTAGTCACAGTGAGGAAATAAAAAAAAGGCTGAATAGATACTATTAACCTTAAAGCCACACTGGAAAGTCCCCCGAAATGTTGAAACTAACATTATTTTTAACAGGATTCCAGATCATTTCAGTATAAATTTATTAGTTTGAATTTCGGTCAAATGTAATGCAGAATTTGCAATCAATAAATCTATCAATCAATCAATAAAGTGGATCAAAAAAGTTAATCAGAGTTGTCCTAAGAAAGAGAACGGGTATTTTTTGGGTTTTAGGACTTTCATGAGAGGTTTTGATTCACTTCAAATTACTACTGTACAGGTGCTGGTCATATAATTAGAATATCTTCAAAAAGTTGATTTATTTCACGAATTCCATTCAAGAAGTGAAACTTGTATAATGTATCCATTCATTCCACACAGACTGATATATTTCAAGTGTTTATTTCTTTTAATTTTGATGATTATAACTGACATCTAATGAAAACTCCAATTCAGTATCTCAGAAAATTAGAATATTATGAAAAGGTTCAGTATTGAAGACACCTGGTGCCACACTCTAATCAGCTAATTAACTCAAAGCACCTGCAAAGGCCTTTAAATGGTCTCTCAGTCTAGTTCTGTAGGCTACACAATCATAGGGAAGACTGCTGATTTGACAGTTGTCCAAAAGACGACCATTGACACCTTGCACAAGGAGGGCAAGACACAAAATGTCATTGCAAAAGAGGCTGGCTGTTCACAGAGCACATTAACAGAGAGGTGAAGGGAAGGAAAAGATGTGGTAGAAAAAAAGTGTACAAGCAATAGGGATAACCGCACCCTGGAGAGAATTGTGAAACAAAACCCATTCAAAAATGTGGGGGAGATTCACAAAGAGTGGACTGCAGCTGGAGTCAGTGCTTCAAGAGCCACTCCGCACAGACGTATGCAAGACATGGGTTTCAGCTGTCGCATTCCTTGTGTCAAGCCACTCTTGAACAACAGACAGCGTCAGAAGCGTCTCGCCTGCGCTAAAGACAAAAAGGACTGGACTGCTGCTGAGTGATCCAAAGATATGTTCTCTGATGAAAGTAAATTCTGCATTTCCTTTGGAAATCAGGGTCCCAGAGTCTGGAGGAAGAGAGGAGAGGCACAGAATCCATGTTGCTTGAGGTCCAGTGTAAAGTTTCCACAGTCAGTGATGGTTTGGGGTGCCATGTCATCTGCTGGTGTTGGGCCACTGTGTTTTCTGAGATCCAAGGTTAACGCAGCTGTATACCAGGACATTTTAGAGCACTTCATGCTTCCTGCTGCTGACCAACTTTATGGAGATGCAGATTTCATTTTCCAACAGGACTTGACACCTGCACACAGTGCCAAAGCTACCAGTACCTGGTTTAAGGACCATGGTATCCCTGTTCTTAATGGGCCAGCAAACTCGCCTGACCTTAACCTCATAGAAAATCTATGAGGTATTGTGAAGAGGAAGATGCGATATGCCAGACCCAACAATGCAGAAGAGCTGAAGACCACTATCAGAGCAACCTGGGCTCTCATAACACCTGAGCAGTGCCACAGACTGATCGACTCCTTGCCACGCCGCATTGCTGCAGTAATTCAGGCAAAAGGAGCCCCAACTAAGTATTGAGTGCTGTACATGCTCATACTTTTCAGTTGGCCAAGATTTCTAAAAATCCTTTCTTTGTATTGGTCTTAAGTAATAGATAGATTAGTAATAGTAATTTTCTGAGATACTGAAGTGGGGTTTTCATTAGTTGTCAGTTATAATCATCAAAATTAAAAGAAATAAACACTTGAAATATATCAGTCTGTGTGGAATGAATGTATACATTATACAAGTTTCTACGGTGGCAGAGACAGCTCAATGCGCTGCAACTTAAGAAAACACATGCAAACAGAAAAAAACGACAACAAATTAAGAAAACATCTTTATCAGTTTGACAACACAGGCGCTGCAAATCCTTGCAACGCAAACACAAATACGGAAACGTGCTGCAAACACAAGAACACGCTGCAAACACACAAATGCGCTGCAAACACAGGAACGCGCTGCAAATAGCACAGACCACAACGGAAATGTTTCAGGGGGACCTCAAAAAGTGACGAACCCATCTGGGACCTGATTATTTGTTCAGTGGCTGTTGGTCAGAGCAGAGGTGTTGTTCGTGAACTAAAAGGTGATAGTTCACCGACAACACCTCTGCTCTGACCAACAGCCACTGAACAAATAAGCCATTTCTCAATACCAAGTACGCAAAGTTCGGACTTGCGTCCTTCGTAGTTCGGACTTGGAAGTTTGACTTGGGAGTACTAACTCCTGAGGACGTGAGGATGCAAGTCCTGTAATTCTGCAAATGGAACAGCAGTGTACTTGATAACGTCAGTCAGCTCACCTTTTCTACTCCGGTTATCTTCACTGTATGTATTTACAATAAGACAAAATATGATATCAACCACCTCTGCCTCTTTTCGTTTTCATTTAAACATATTAATAGCTGCAAAAACGTAGTTCAGGGAATGTACAACAGTGAAACGAAATATTATATCAAACAGCACTGCCTCTTTTCTGTTTCATTTAACGTTAAACATATTAATTGCAACAAAAATGTGGTTCATGCAACGCGTTACAAAACAATAATTACAATAAAAGGAAGTGATATCAAACACCACTGCCTCTTTGTTTTCTTCGAAATATAAACCACAACTCTCTTTTTGTACTCATTTTAAAAATAATAAAACATATTAATATGTGCACTGTGTATAATACATCTTTACTCAATGTATAATAATATGAAACATGACAAGCACAACTCTGCCTTTTTTGTTAAATGTCAGATTTAATGAACAATATTAGCCATTATAAAAGTATAAGTATAAAGTATAAGAGACTTATGTAATCGAAAATAAAGACAAAAGCAGACAATTTGGTCAAATGCATGCTAAAAAGTCAGCGTTGAATTACGATAATAATTTATGAAGCATCAGGTCCCAGATGGGTTCGTCAATTTTTGAAACATTTCCATTGTGGTCCGTGCTATTTGCAGCGCGTTTCTGATTTGTGTTTGCGTTGCGAGGATTTGCAGCGCATGTGTTTTCTTAAGTTGCAGCGCGTTGAGCTCTCTCGGCCCCCGTACGTTTCACTGCTTGAATGGAATTAGTGGAATAAATCAACTTTTTGAAGATATTCTAATTATATGACCAGCACCTGTATATTGGATATGACAACAAACCTGCAAAGTCTTGCTGCTCATTTTCACATGTAAAGAGGCCATTTTTGGAGAAGTCTAAAAGGCACAGCAGAAGAAAACGGATCATTTCATAAGGGTCAGGAGAGAGGGTTCAAAACAGTCATTGAAATCTAAATTATGGCTCAAATTTTGGCACAAAAAACATAAAGCTGTTCTACAGTCACACACACTTTGACGTCTCCTTTCACCATTCAGCAAACACTGTCAACAAGTAGCTCTGACGAAGTGCAGCCTATAAAATCAGCCTTTTTTTAGGAATGAGAGCAATTGTTTCCCATTTCCATTCAGCAGCAGTTTGTGCTATCTTTCTTCTCCTTGTGAGATCTATTCTTGGGTGTTTTCTTTTGAGGCAGGGTTCTTCCACTTCTGGGTTTTCTAAAAATAGCTTTAGAAAAAAACATGCTGAAAATTGTAAGAGCATTCAAAGGCCAAACTGAGATAAGATGTGTCCTGGCAGACACTTGTTTAATCCTTAATGGATTAGAAGACTGAATTAAATCATTAATGCAAGTTCATGCATAAGAAGAGGAATGTTAAATGTTACAGCATTACATACTGTGTCAGTCATTTTTATTCACAAGTTAAAAAGAAGGAAATGAGGCAAAGACAAAGAGAACAGCAGAACCAAAACTCTCTTGCGACATTAGTTTCATTATAGGATACAATACTCTATCTGTTGCAGTAGTAAGGGAAAGTTTCCAACTAAACAGCAAAGAAAACTGAGAAACCAAAATTCCCTTGATCTTTTGACATCAAGAGGTCACTGTACCTTAAAAAACATCCTGAAAGTTTCAGAACCTTAAAACTGTCTCGTTAGTCTAAAAACAGCTTATATTGGATGCATACTGAGTCAGTAAGCACCTGGTCTTGTGTTTTTTTTTTTTTTAGTTTTACCTCAGATTCGTTTATAATCAAGGCACAATTCCACACAGAATTTTCATGAAGATTAAAACTGTAGAAGACAATGCTGTGCTGACTATATTGGATCCGACAGTAATGTTGCAACACACTAACTGACTAACTGTTTTTATTACGTGGTCACTATTGCTTAGATTGATTACAGATCGTTACTGAGTATTTATGTGTTTTTAACCTAAATCACAGCAAATCTGTGAAGGATGTACCGTAGGCTTTCAAACATACACAACTATTAGCCAATAGCACATGCTATTCCAAACATGGTTATTCAAACAGAGCGTTCTGATGACGGGGGTTAAAAACAGAAAATAGCTTATTACTTCTAAATTATGATATTTGATGTATAAATCTTGAAAGCATTATAAGTGGACCTCAGAGAACAGTACAAAATAATTAAAAAGGCAGTTCTTGATCTTGAACTAATAGTTATCACCGTATTTACCCAGTTGATTGATTACATTGATACTTGAAAACATTTTTTGTATGACAAGTTTTCTAAAATGTTAGGTTTTAAATATGCAGATGAGGCATTTTTTAATGAAATATGCACTTATTTGCATAGATTTCTAGTACTAAATTTAAACACTAGATGACTTCAGTTTCAAAATTCTTGTTTATTATAATTTTTTCTGACATATTAGAGTCAAAAGTTTTGACAGAGGGAATTTTGGGTATCTCATTTTTGTCACTCCATAATTAAGAAAATACTTCAGGATATAGATAGGAATAAAAAATTAAAGTTTGGTGTGTGTAAGTGCTATTGAAGGGGAGGTTTATGGCTCAGTGTAGGAGTAAAAACTCATTTTGGGACATTGAAATGTATTGACACATATAAAGCGCTATACAAAAACACTTAACAGTGTCTTTTGGATGTTTTCTTTCCACTAGTCTAAAAAAATACTTTATGAAAAACCAAAAAGGCCAAAATCTAAAACTTGACAGCTGCATGAAAAAACAGTGCTTTGCCTGCAATGTTCCCCCTTAAACACAAAAAGACCTGATGTTTCCCTCTTTTATAATAACTGCATTTTAAAATTTCTGTCACTTTCAGATGTCAGCTATTATTGCTGTCAGTTATCGTTACTGCGGTCATCACACAGTAGGCTATATTTCTATATTATCGTGTTTACTTTCTACAGGTTACATCCATACACCATGAGTGAGTCACTGAATTGTTCATTTAACTGATTTGTTCAAACCTCTGATTCTATCAGCAACAAAACTAGCGACTGTACTTATGAGCAAGTCATTAAATCAATAATTCTACCGATTTGTTCAAAACACTGTTATTCAAGAACAAACGATGTGACTGTCTTTATGAATGAGTGAACTATATGTCCTCACCATCAGATTTTGGGATTTAAAACTGTATTTAAAAGGATAGTTCAGCCAAAAATGAAAAGCATTATGAGTTCCTTTCTTTTGTTGAAGATATTTAAAAAAATCTTTGTAACCAAACAGTTTCCGGTAGCCTTTGTGAGAAAAAATAAATAAAATAAAGAACTTTCATTTTTGGGTAAACTAGCCCTTTAAAGGAATTTAAAAAAAAGCCCATGTGACATATGACGTCAGTGGTTCAGTTGCACATTCTTAAAAATAAAGGTTCCAAAAGGGTGTTTTTGCAGTGATACAATAGAAGAACTTTTGGTTCCTCAATGACCCTTTCAGTAAACCGTTCTTAAAAGAACCATTTCAAAGAACATTTTAAAAATCTAAAGAACCTTTTTCAACGATAAAGAACCTTTCTGCATTTGAAAGTTTCCATGGATGTTCAAGGTTCTTCATGGAACCAATAGCAATAAAGAACCTTTATTTTTAAGATGAATGGTGGCGGAGACTGACACGGAGGAGAAGAAATTGTTGAAAAAAGTCATTATATGTTTTCTTTGTGCACAAAAAGTATTCTTGTAGCTTCATAACATTACGGTTGAAGCACTATTTTAACAATGTCCAGACTACCTTTCCAGGCCTTGAACATGTCAGTTGCTGTCTACATCTTTAAAAATAAAGGTGCTTCACGATGCCATAGAAGAACCTTTTTTGTCTAAACGGTTCCATAAAGAACCTTTCACATCTGAAGAACCTTTCTGTTTCACAAAAGGTTCTTCAGATTATACAAACATATGAAAGAGATGGTTCTTTAAAGAACCTTTGACTGAATGGTTCTTTGTGGAACCAAAATGGTTCTTCTATGGCATCACTGTGAAGAACCTTTTAAAGCACCTTGTGTATATGCAGGTTCAGAACGCTCTTGGATTTCATCAAAAATATATTCATTTGTGTTCTGAGGATGAACGAAGGCCTCACGGGTTTGTAACAACATGAGGGTGAGTAATTGATGACAGAATGTTAATTTTTGGGTGAACTGTCCCTTTAATTATAGGTGTGAGTCTTGAAATGTCCAGTTTATAGTATGGTTATGTTCACATGTCAAAATACAGTTTTGAGATCTGAAAATTTACGGGAGTGAGTTTGGTTATGCGGTTGTCAGTCCTATAAATTCTGTTTGTCTTCCATCCAAGCTGCTGCCGTCAGTTTTGTTGTCTGCGCATAACCCAAACATTCTAACGCCCGAAACTATAAACACTGCTGTCGTTAATTTATACCTGACGGATAAACTCTCGCCTCGACTGGACTTTTGTTGTTTCACATATGATAAGACTTTCCAGTTTTATGGACGTCTGCATATTACTTAAGCCACTGTTGCTATGGTCACAGTCACAAACAAATTTTGGGCTTGACGTCCGTTGCAGTATTTGAGCCGCTATCGTTTCTGTGTGAACAGGGCATTTCAAAACTCAAACCTGTTAATGCAGCTGTGAGTCCCAAACACTGACAGTGTTTACAATGCTTTAATCAGTGCTTTTGAAAAAATCTGAATGAGTAAATGAACTGGTTGAAAACCAAACAAATAGAAGCCATAGCTGTTGTTGTTTTGAATGGAAAACTCTTTATATGACGCATTCGGATTCCCTGCGGGTCATACCTGATGAGCGCTCAAGAATGCCAACTACAAGCTAAGACAGTAGTTTGTAATCTGTTGCCACGGGCTACATTCTTTATCAGATCTTTATCAGACGTGAAACCTTCCGGTGTGAGCTATTATTACAAAGCTGAGCCATGACTAAAATGCTGTGACTCTAAATGCAAGTAGCGTCAATGGAGGGCTTTTACATCAGGGGCGTTCAAGCAAAAGAAGCCCAGGAACTCCCTGAACACCCACAGCACACTTATCACATTTCCTTTGTTGACTGAGGCCCTCTCTGGCCTCACTGGATGCTTGTCATGACGGGGTCAATTGTTCTTTACTAAACACAAAACCTACAGTTGGTGAACTGTGTTCTTTCACTAGTTGTCAGGGATTTGCAACACTTAAAGAATGAAGGTCACTCTCGAGGTTTGCTCATGTTAATCAGTGTACAAAGGTGAACTTGCGCTTCAGGAGCTTTCGTTTAGGAAGTTAATCTTTATTAGGAAGTCTGGGAGTGTTTGTGTGGCTATCTAAGGATTAATTGTAGAAAACTTGTCAAGAAAATTTCCTATTCAAATATCTTTCTAATAATTATTATTATTTTAATTACAAATGGCACTAGTGTTACCAGAATTGATTGGAAATATTCTTAAAGGGACAGTTCACCCAAAAATGAAAATTTTGTCATTAATTCTCCATACTTTGGAACACAAATTAAGACATTTTTAATTAATTCTGACAGCTTTTTGACCCTGCATATTTAACAATTTCTATGTGTCATTCTTTGTCGTGCGTTCACGAGAATAACACAACGCAAAGTCATTATTTTTGTTTTCTTTGCGCACAAAAAGTATTCTCGTAGCTTCATAAAATTACAGTTGGACCACTGATGTCACATGGACTATTTTAACAATGTCCTTACTACCTTTCTGGGCCTTGAATGTGTTGCATTGCCGTCTATACAGGGTCAAAAAGCTCTTGGATTTAATCAGAAATATCTTAATTTGTGTCCCGTAGATGAACGAAGGTCTTACAGCTTTGAAACAACATTAGGGTGAGTATAATGCTATAGTGCAATCTTAAAGGAACACTCCACTTTTTTTGGAAATAGGCTCATTCTCCAACTCCCCCCGAGTTAATAAGTTGAGTTTTACCGTTTTGAAATCCATTCAGCCGTTCTCCTGTTCTGGCGATATCACTTTTAGCATAGCTTAGCATAGATCATTGAATCCTATTAGACCAATAGCATCGCGTTCAAAAATGACCAACGAGTTTCGATATTTGTCCTATTTAAAACTTGACTCTTCTGTAGTTATATCGTGTACTAAGACCGGTGGAAATGCAAAGCTGCGAGTTTCTAGGCTGATAAGATTAGGAACTACACTCCCATTCCGGCGTAATAGTCAAGGAAGTTTGCTGCCGTAATATGGACGAAGCAGGCGGAGTATTATCAGAAATAAGTTCCCAGCTAGTTTAGCATTTGCACATGTGCTGCGTGGTATTATTGCTCCTGCTTCAGCCTTATTATGGCAGCAAACTTCCTTGACTATTACGCCGGAATGGGAGTGTAGTTCCTAATCTTATCGGCCTAGAAAATTGAAGCTTTGCATTTCCACCGGTCTTAGTACACGATATAACTACAGAAGAGTCAAGTTTTAAATAGGACAAATATCGAAACTCGTTGGTCATTTTTGAACGTGATGCTATTGGACTAATAGGATTCAATGATCTATGCTAAGCTATGCTAAAAGTGATATCGCCAGAACAGGAGAACGGCTGAATGGATTTCAAAACGGTAAAACTCAACTTATTAACTTGGGGGGAGTTGGAGAATGAGCCTATTTCCAAAAAAAGTGGAGTGTTCCTTTAAAGTCTTAAAACAGGTTTCATTTCCAAGTTTTTTTCAGATTTTGGCATGAATGTAACTTGGACATGATTTTATAGGATCCACCCACATCTTCCGACTGCCGTAACATCTGTCTAGGTAAACTTGTCATCAGGTTTCTGTCATAAAAGAGGTTTCCTTCTGTTTTATCGTGATGACACTGTAATGACTGATAGCAAAACATACGGTTTTGTTTGGGCATGTTGTTTCTGTTGCTCTTAGTTTCCCAGCACAACTGGACTTTAACCTCCCGCTCGACTTTCCATTTGCTGTCGGCAGATGACAATCCTAAATTTATTATAACGTGCTGTAAGTTTACACAGCGTGCATGTTGCATAAATAAAAAAAAAGGCCACAACCCAAAGTAAAAGCCTCAGTGTGGCTTACCCCTGCCATCTTGTCATCAAGAGGAGCTGTCCATACAGAGGAAAGCCAGGCCCGTGTACTGTATCAATGTTTCGCAGAGTTTCCTGACCTTCACACAATACCGCCTGTGAAATCCCATAACACCATATCAGGGGATACAGCATGATCCCCTTAGCAAGTGCTGCATTTGAAACTTTCTTAAAAATGGTTATTGAGAGCCAAAACACACAATACAACATGTCCCTTGACAGTCTATTTTTTTCCATTGCTGACAAGCTTAGTTTCAACTACAGACAAGTAAATGAAATGTGTGTTAATGTCAAATGCAGATCTGAGGTTACATCACGTATGACATTACACTATTATTCTTTATTTAGCAAGCGTTTATTTTTATCCGAAGTAACAAGCATAATCTTAAAGGCATTCTTCGCCCAAAATAAAAAGCTGTCATCCTTCTGTTACTCACCCTCGTGTCATTCAAGGCTTTTTGTAAAATGCAAAAAGAGAAATTATAAACAACGTTAATCCTTTTCCTTTTATATAAAATGACAGTTTACAGTGGACATGGCTGTCAAGTTGCAAGTTGTTAATATGTAATATAAGTATCAGAATGGGTCTGTGAAGTTCCAGCTCAAAATATCCCACAGGTCATTTATTATATAATTTTGAAAATGCCTATTTTAAGTGGAAGCAGAAACAGGCTGTTTTCATGCATGGCTCTTTAATAGAAGAAAATAGAGTTGTGCCTTTATAGCTTGTACCTTAGATGTTCTGCCAAAAACCATTTAAACCATATTAGTTTAAACTTCTGATATAGGGTATATATATTCGAAAGCATGAGCACAAAAAGTAACTGTCACACGGCATGTGAGTTTTAAACTAAGTTCTCTTTCATGTCTTATTGCGCTTAAAAGGTCAAATACTCACAAGTTTATGTTAAAAACACACAAGATACAAAAACAGTCGGCTATGTCTGTGAAGGTAAACAGCTGGGGAAAAAAATCACGTTTATATATGATCTTTTTGGCAGCAGCGTAATATACAGTAAATAAATCAATAAATCCACCGCTCTCTTGTCTTCTCTAAAGCTGGGACTCTAAATAGTGTTCTGTGCTCATCAGTGCACTGTCTATGCAGGTTCAGAAAGCTGTTCCAAAGATGAACAGGTCTTTTGGGTTTGGAAGGACAAGAAGGTGAGTTTTGAAAATGACAGTGCGAATGCTAAGCAAACCAGGATTAAATAATTTTAAAAGAACAAAGTGAAACAAACTACAAGTGTGAACACACCCTTAAGATATTTTTGGTCCTACTATCCATTCAAGTGCATTGCTTAGTAACACAATGATACTAGCTCATCAACTTCTAGGGTTTGAACCTACAACCTGTGGGACACAACTTTAACTTCAACCTCTTTGCCGACCACCCAAATTTATGCTCGTCTAGATCTGAAAATCTGAAAGAGCGCATTTTTGTTTTTACAATCCCACCTGTTAGCGTCAGTTGTTAAGGGAACTGGTATGAAGGAGCTCACTGTTCATCATGATGGTTTGGGTGGAGGTTAAGGATCTGCCTAGGCACGCTGGGTGCTCCCTGAGCTTCGCAACGCTCTCACAACTCTGGAATGCTGTCCAAAATTTCCACAAAGCCCAAAATGAGGCTGGTTTCTTATACAGCTATTATTTTCAGTTGCGTGTAGGATTTTCTCAAGAAACAGTTCCTGAAATGATTAAGCTAGCGCAATGCTGTTGTGGAAAATACGGCACCTTGGATGTGACTCCACCAAGTTTTAGATAAGTGCTCTGTGATCAAATCGTGATTCGACAATACTGTGGCAGGCGGGGATGTTTTATTCAGAAACAAATAGAAGCACTAACCAAAGAACACACTGTGCCAAGTATAAAAAAAAATAAGAAAATACATCAAGTAAATATTTGATTGGTTAGATTGTGGTTTGTCAGACATGCAATTGAGAACATTCTTTTGCTGTTTTCTACCACTGTTATTTGCTATGGTTAGGGATTCAAAACAAACCAAGTATTAAATATTACACTTGAGTAATAATATTAGTGATGCTTGCCTGTCTGTAACTCAGCAAAACGAAAGCCTTGTTCCATCCAAAACTGGATTTAGCAGCAACTGCCTGGCAGAGTGACAGAGGGTTTCATACTCTCATCATTGTAATGACTCCCAGGAGTTTACTTTGGCCCGAGGAAGGAGATTCATGTGTGACTTACACCATCAATCACGTCCCATCATGTCATTCCAGATCTGAAAGCCACGCAACCATTCCTTCATACCCCCACCTAAAATGTGTTGCGATATAAATACGGCTATACTTTTTGGAGACGTGTTGCTACCGAAATGCACTGGACAGAATGTTTCTTCTTGGTGTTTTATAATTCAAACACCAGCGAGCTTGATCATTGAGATCATCTAGTTGTTTAAAGCAGATTTTAAAGTTTAAGTGTGTGTTTTCTGCACCTCTAGTGGCACCAAACGGAATTGCAGACATAATGATTCTTACAAACAGGTTTCATGTGTCATTGGTGGAGTAAACAGATGTTTCCGTCCCAAACTCACGCCGTGGGTAGAGCCATAGTTCAGTTTATGAGTAAAGAAAGATCAATAATAAATGCTATATGATTAAATCTTTGGGCATAACTGCATCCAAATACATTCTTTATAGTAGTTCATTGCAAATTTGTTTATGGTTTGGACAGATGATGGACGAGTCGGTCCAAGTCTCGAAGGTAAATTGGGGCACTCTGTCTGCTGAGGTGCCACTATGACCTGATTGTGCTGGCAGTCAGGGTGTCTGTGGGCTGTGACGGGTGATGACATCTAGTTTCAACACCTGTCAGATGGGTGCAAACCCCCCAGCTCTCAGCGTTTGTAAAGGCAGAGTATTTGTGGTCACTGCTAGTGGGCTTGTGGTTGCAGAAGGAGTGACATTTGTATTATTAATGGGACCCCTGTTGATGTTGTGAGAGGGATTTATTGAGAATTCAAAGACTCCTGAAGTTCAAAGAGATTCACTTAAAAAAATTCAGGAATATTTTAATGTTTCACACAATGCCTGATTTTCTACTTTAAATCTTAAAATGCTTTAATGCAGCTTTCTTGAGTGATTTGCAAAAAATAAAAATAAAATAAAATAAAATAAAATACTTACTACAATTGCAAAGAAAACTAATTTGTAGTAGTCAAATAAATGTTTGAATGTTGCAAGGGAAAAAAGTAATATTAACAGTAAAGAAGGAAGAGCCAAACTAGAAAGCCATATATTCTAAATAATTATTAACAACATTAATTACCATGACTGAATAAATATGTTATTTAATTTTTGAATATTTATTTATTTATTTTTTGTGTTAAGCAACCACACAGATTAAAACTGTACAATTATATATACACTACCAGTCAAAGGGTTTTTACGATTTATAATGTTTTTAAAGTCTCTTCTGCTCACCCTGCTTGCATTTATTTGATCCAAAATACAGCAATATTTTTACTATTTAAAATAACTGTTTTCTATTTGAATATATTTTAAAATGTAATTTATTCTTGTGATCAAAGCAAAATTTTCCGCTGAGTCACAGTGAAGGAGGAAGAGCAAAACTGGAATGCCATAAATATTACAGTTTTTCTCAATTGCTAAAACACTATAATCAGTCTTTTGAACTAAAATTTCAAAACTATAACGCCATTTCTCAAAAAGCACACCCATTTCCCTAAACATTAAACACTATTCCCTGCTTTGACACATGAGTTATATTTGGTGAACTGTTACTGCAAAACTCTACACACAAATCCCTACATTTCTCAGTGCTTACACCATGTGGTCATTTAGAAAGCACAAGCATTCAATATTGTTCACTCAAGTCTGCGAAGTTTGAGCTCAATTAGCACACAATTACCCAACTGGAAACACTAGGAGTCAAAATTTAGCACACACCAATCAGAATCTTCAATGGAGATAAAAGAGCCAAAGTCAGCTTACAGTGTTTCTCAGTCACTTTGGTGCATTTCTCAGATCAGAAATGAAATTGCCAAAACTACTTGTTCAACATCCACATCATCTAGTCTCTTGTGCACATCATAAAAAGTGTCTCTTTCTTCTGATCAAGTTGTGATTGCTTTGGCACATTCATACAACTGATTATATACATTTGTCTGCGGTTTCCTACATTATCAGTTGCTATTGTCATGTTTCTCAAAATGTATTATATATTTCTCTGTGCAAAAGTCTTACCCCTCAAAACATCAAGTCATTAGCTCATCGTATAAGTCATTACCTACTGTAAATGCAAAATTTTTGATCTAGTTGTCATAAACTGTCAATCATATATTCTACACATTTCTATTAGACTTTTTGTAAATTTGCCATGAATTATTCAAGTGAATCTTGACTTTCACTAATGAAGAATAATATAGATCAACCAATGATAAAGCAGTTCTCTGAAAAAGCTCAAAGGTACATTTCATGAACCTTCAATTGGAAAGCATATATAGACAGAGGACAACGCAGGAGTTACAAATTCTGACAGTGGGCTTTCTCATTTTTATTTTCACCTTTGTGCCCATATTTCCTTTTCTTTTCTGTTTCACAATGACGTTGTAATGCATTTTTTTTTTGTCAGACCACTAGTACAAGTGTAACTTTGAATCCTATTCAGTCTTTTTCAATCAATATCCCACCTATAGTAATGTGTAATTTTGAAGAGGAAGAGTAGGAGGTGAAAGAGGAAGAGGAGGAGAAGAAGGAGAAGGATGATGACGACAACGACAACATGGAAGAGACAGGAAGGGCAAGGGAAAGAAGACAAGCAGTCTCATATATTTTAGTTGATGGGTGCCAGGGTTGGATCAGGCATGCAAGAGGATTTGACCCCTGCTGCCTGGCCAGGGCTAATTTAGCCTGTGATGCTGAAGAGGTTCTTTGGCCTGTTCCAGACCAAACACAGGATGTTGGGCAGAATAATTATTTTGTTGTTGTTTGCTGTTTTGTTCTGTTTTCTACAGTACATTACTGTAAAGTAAGAAATAAAACACTTGCAAATACATACATTTGTTGTGTTCATCATGTGAAAAGTTTTTTTTTATTGTTTTAGTAGTATTGTTTTGAATTTATCTCATCAGTGTGTAAAACTGTGTTGTAGTGTGAGTTTTTTTGAGGATTTGTGTGTCATGTCTGAGAGCAAAGTTTGGTTTTTCAGCAAGATTGAGTTGTTTTGAGTGGAGAGCTTCATTTTGACCTCAATATAGGAAGTTTGGGGAATTGAGTTAGGAGTTGTGGATTTGTGTTTAGAGTTTCGCAAATAAGAGGCATAATTTCAAGAAATGTGTTTAAGCAATTGAGAAAAACTGTAAATAATTATTAACAACATTAATTAACATCACTGAATTGGCCTATAAATGTAAGTATATTCATTTATTTATTTTTGTTTTAAGCAACCACACAGAAAATTATATATACACTACCAGTCAAAAGTTTTTGAACAGTAAGATTTTGAATTTTTTAAGTCTCTTCTGCTCACCCAGCTTGCATTTATTTGATCCAAAATACAACTAAGAAACAGTACTGAAAAAAAAATATTCTGAAATATTTTTACTATTTAAAATAACTGTTTTCTATTTTAATATATTTTAAAATGTAATTTATTCCTGTGATCAAAGCTAAATTTTCAGCCGAGTCACGGAGAAGGAGGAAGAGCCAAACTAGAATGCCATATATATATATAATTTTATGAAATGATAGAAATTAATACTTGTGTTTAACAAGAATGCCTTAAATTGATCAAAAGTGATGATAAAGACATTATATATGTTACAAAAGATTTCTATTTCAGATAAATGCTGTTCTTCTGAACTTTCTATTTGTCAAAGAAACCTGGACAAATTCTACTCAGCTGTTTTCAGCATAATAATAATAATAATAATAATAATAATAATAATAATAATAATAATAATAATAATGTTTTTTGAGCTGCAAATTCTAATATTAGAATGATTCCTTAAGGATCATGTGACCGGAATTATTAATGCTAAAATTCTGCTTTGAAATCACAGGAATAAATTACATTTTAAAACATATTAAAATAGAAAACAGTTCTTTTAAATAGTACGAATATGTCAAAATTGTATTATTTTTGCTGTACTCTGGATCAAACAAACGCAGGCTTGGTGAGACTTTAAAAAACATTAAAAATCCTGGCTGGCAGTGTGCATATATACAGTATATATTTCCGCTCTGTGCAGATGGCATAAAAAACACAGAATTTACTGCCTGACAGCACACTGGCAATCTTGGGAGTACAGAAAAAGTTTGTTGTTTTCAAAATACCACCAGCCAATTAGCACAGTACAGGCCTAAATAACACACACATCCTGCATAGCATAAATCTGCCACCACTTCCACACATATATAAACCCACAATGAGAATTTACTGTAAACATTCCTCCTAACACCCACTAACAATCAAAGACTTAAAATAATTAGACGTGTAAACCTCAGACTTTAATTACTTGAATAACGTCTAGTGGGGAAACAACACAAACGCTAGGACTTGCTCTGAGGCCCATGTTGGTACGAACCCCTCTGCGGCCACAACCTGCGTTAAGCTCTGCTGTAGTGATGGACACTCCCCCGCTTGATAAATATAGCCCGCTCCCTCCTTATTATCATGGCTGGAATAGCATTAGCCAGCCGTCATGGGCTCGATATACAAGCCGCATAAACACTCGCAGACTGTGTGAGCGGCCAACTGCGAAAGCCTGGACTCAAATCCTGCTGGAAACAAAAACGATGTGGTCGCGTGTTTTGCGTAAGAGGACAGTGAGTGAGAACTAAATATGATGTTGGAAGGCTGTTGCTCGCAGACTGTTTTCGCCACATTGTGCTGATTGAAGCACTGACTCACGCTGTTGGTTTGCCCAGTCTTGAGAATTCTCAGAAGGAAGAAGGAAGGGGTTTCGTCAGGGGGCGGGCAGGTTGTACACAACAGTGACCACAGGAAACTGATGCAGGAGTCATGAAGAGGTGTTTTGTGTGAACAATGAAACCACAGGAAAGAAAAACTACAAATAACAACAATGAGTGCGTAAGAAGACTCTAAAATGACAATTTCACTTACCCTCATGTGGTCCCAAACTTGTAAGACTTCAGATGCAGTGGTGGCCAAAATTATTAGAACACTAGTATTTTCACCAGCTAAAAATAGATTTAAGTCAGTTATTTTTATCTTTTGCTGTAGTGTGTGAGTTAGAAATATCAGTTTACATTTCCAAACATTCATTCTGCCATTAATTGTAATAATGCAGTGAGATTTTTGTTTGCACAAGGAGTCTGACAACAGCCAGTGCTCTACAGAGAGATCTGGGGCCTCATTTATAAAACTTTCTTACGCACTGATTTGATCTTAGAGTGTTCGTACGATCAAATCCACGTCAAAGTACAGATTTATAAAAACCGTCTTTGACGTGGAAAAGTACTTATCTCCACGTCAGATTCCAGCTTGGCGTGGGACCGTTTCCTTGTGGTAATGCCTGGTATTGCAGATAGTTCAGCCTCACTATAATTTGATTTCTTGCGCTCCTTTTTTCTTGCCATTGTCACAGAGTTTTTGCTTTAGGAATGAGCTCATTTTATATGTTTATTAATTAAGCAGGGGCGTTTCGACGGCGGAACATTCAGCTGCACACAATTCCACGATCATTTGTGATTTATAACCGAATGACTGGCGTACGCATGGATTTCGTGGTACTTTCGTTTTCTCTGAATCGCTCTTACGATCAAATCAGAAAAGTTCTTAGATAAAATCAAGGATGGTTTCTACGCAAGTCTTTATAAATGAGGCCCCTGATCTCATCATCCAGTCTGTCTGGAATCACATAAAGAAACAGAACAAACTGAGACAGACTAAATCCAGAAGAACTGTGGTGACATCTCCAAGATGCTTCAAGAAACCTACCTGCAAAGCTACAGTACTGTTAAAAGTTTTAGGCACTTGTGTATTTTTTTTAGGTAGCTTTGCGGGTAGGTTTCTTGAAGCGTCTTGGAGACGTTGCCACAGTTCTTCTGGATTTAGTCTGTCTCAGTTTGTTGTGTTTCTTCATGTCATTGCAGACAGTCTGGGTGATGATGAGATCAGATTTCTGTGTGGAGCACTGGCTATAGTCAGACTCCTTGTGCAAACACAAATCTCACTGGATTATTATAATTAATGGCAAAATGAATGTTTGGAAATGTAAACTGATATTTCCTACTGACACTACAACAAAAGACAGAAATAACAGACTTAAAACTATTTTTTAGCTGGTGAAAATACTAGTGTTCTAATAATTTTGGCCACCACTGTATATTGTGTGTTTGTTTTTTTTTTGCTATACAATAAAAGTCAATGCAGTCCAATGATGTCTGGACTCCAACATCATTCAAAACATCACTAAAGAAATCATAAAGGTTTAGAATGACATGAGTATAACGTTAAGTATAGTAGCATCCACACCAATGGTTCTGTTTATTGTAAGTGTGGGCTGTCTTTTTGCTGTTTGACTCTTTAAATGCTCAAGCTCTTTAAAGCACAGTGGATTCTAATTGGCTGTCAATGTTTTTTACCATTCATCAATTAAAAAAAATTTTTTTTAAAGCAATTCCCGTGATATCGTTCCTCTGTGTCACTATCATAGCTGTGGTGTGGATTTCCCTGCTCTCACTAAATCATGAAGATTATTAAAAAATTACTGATAATTTACTCACCTTATGTCATCCAAGATGTTACGTCTTTCTTTCTTCAGTCGAAAATAAATTAAGGGTTTTGAGGAAAACATTCCAGGATTTTTTTCTATATAGTGGACTTCAATGGTGGCCAACGGTTTGAAGGTCCAAATTGCAGTTTCAATGCAGCTCCAAAGGGCTCTACACAATCCCAGAAGAGGAATAGGGGACTTGTCTAGCAAAACAATCTAGCAAAAAAAACATTTTCTTAAAACAATGCAAATTTATAAATTTTTCAACCACAGATGCTCATCTTGCGCAATACGTAATGATGTTGGAAAGTTTACACGTGACGTAAGAAGAAAGTCAAACGGCCTTGAAATAAAAATGGTAAAAGAACAATGGCGGATGATTTTGAAGTTGGAGGAGAAAATGCCCTACCCTATCTTTTTGAACCGAAGTACACAGACGAAAAACTAACTGTGCATGACCTTTCCAACATGATTACATAATGCACAAAGTTGTAGACAAGCATTTGTGGTTAAAAAGTATATAGATTTAATTTTTTTTTTAAAGAAAATAACCCATTGTTTCACTAGATAAGACCTTTATTCCTCGGCTGGGATAGTGTAGAGTTCTTTGAAGCTGCAAATTGGACCTTCAATCCATTGATCCCCATTGAAGTCCACTATATGCAGAAAAATCCTGGAATGTTTTCCTCAATAACCCTCATTTCTTTTCAACTGAAGAAAGAAAGACATGAACATCTTGGATGACATGAGGGTGAGTAAATTTTCAAAAAAAAAAAAAAATTCTGGAAGTGAACTTCTCCTTTAATATACCAATTCACTACCAAAATCTCCTTTGTATCTTAAAATGTACTCAAACCACCATAATAATAAAACCACAAGATGAGGTCATCACAAGTTGCCTATTCATAAAACATGGCAAATACTCTGTACAGATGATGCACAGCGTCATAAACACAAACCGCCATCTGGGTAACACACCTAACATTAAAATAATGCAATGAACGTGTAACATAAAACACCTTAATATACATTACTCATAAGAAAAATAATCAGAAACGAAACTATTTAAATGAATGAAATATAATCATCATGATGTGTCACACAGGAACTTCTGGGAATGCCCATTTACTATTTTTCGCCATTAATTACTTGGTAAGTCAAAGTGTGTGATTCCCAAAAAGCATAGTATTTTAAAAATAACATTAAATATAATGCAATCTTTAAACATTTTCTTCATTGTCTTAAGTAGCACAAAAATACATTGTATGGGTGAAAATTATCGATTTTTATGCCAAAAATCATTAGGATATTACGTAAAGATCATGTTCCATGAAGATATATTGTAAGTTTCCTACTGTAAATATATCAAAACTTCATTTTTGATTAGTAATATGCATTGCTAAGAACTTTATTTGGACAACTTTAAAGGCAATTTTCTCAATATTTAAAATTTTTTGCACCCTCAGAATCCAATTTTTCAAATAGTTGTATCTCGAACAAATATTGTCCTATCCTAACAAACCATACGTCAAAAAAGCTTATTTATTGGAAAGCTTATTTATTCAGCTTCCTATCCTATTATTCAGTATCCTGAAAGTGAATCTTAATTTTAAAAAATGCCTCTTATGACTGGTTTTGTGGTCAGGGGTCACATATGGTAAGGTAAACTACAGTTAACCAACTAACATATTTACTGTAGCATTTTTCTGTAAACATTAGAGTTTACAGTATGGGACTCCTGAACTATGAAAGAAGAATCTAAATCTCAAAAACGTAAATCAAATTCTTTACTAATTTCTCAACAGATGCAAACCAGGATGTGGCGTGATTAATATGATGTCATGCTTCTCTGGTCAGGTGATAAATTTCATTAATTTTGTGGTTGTTTAACAAAGCACTTGGACTTTCATCACTAATGGCGTCATACTGACTAACTGAGTAAGCGGTGCAATATCTGCGGAAATTAGAAAGTGTTTTAAGGAGATAATGAAGTGATTTGTAAGGTCAACATATGTGTGGACATGATAAGGAGAGAGAGAAAGAAGGAAGACTTGAGAGACAGAGAATAGAAACAGGAAAAGAAAACAAAAGGCGAATTTCTCTGATATGTTCAAACTGTGTTGATCTCACTGTAAATGCAGTCAAGTCTCAGGAATCCTCAGTGTTGTGTCATCACTCCAAAAGCATCGCCTACGCTGATTGACTATCATCACTCTTTTTCTGTTTCCTAAAGTCGAAAGTTTATGTATTGATCACTTTCTATATCAGTCTGTCTCATCTGAATGCATCCTCAAAATTAGTCACGTGAAGTCATCACCTAGTCTTTCAGCTCAAGCATCTGACTTTAAATTTCTCACATGCCTTTGTGTTTTATGGTGTCACCGCAGAATCTCAAAGCCTTCCCCAGCATTCCTTGGGGCCATACTGACATCAAAGTGAGGGAGTGGGCATCAACAAAAAGCAGTTTATTATTGCAGGAGGTAGCAAGAGATACCAAAAAGAAATGCCTCTGTCATGCTTTCCGAGATTGTCGGCTCCTTTCTGATAAGGGTTTTGTAGTAGAAACCAACCATGGGTGTCTCTAAGAATAACTAGCGCTGAAACGTGTCACCATAAAGCAATGAAATTACACCTACGACGATTCTGAAGCACAGCATATGCTCACCGACATATGGTCATGATCAGACACTAAAACAAACTTGGTATTAAAAATCCAGACACCCTGATTTGTATTTGTAAAACATACAACAGGGGATGTGACACATCAGAGCTCTTGAGAAAGGGTGATATCATAGATGAAGTCAGTATTTTGGATACACTGATCCAGAAGTAAAAGGCAGACATATTTTTACCCATAGGTCACCGTTAGTGTGACACACTCCGCTATTTTTTGTGTCCAGTCTGCTGTTCTGCAATCTGGAACTATAATGTCAGCCTGACCTTGTGTTTTCATTTAATATATAACAGAATCCAATAATGTGAGATCCAGATTGGATCCCTCAGCCGTGCCGGGAAAGGGGAATCCCCTCGTCTGAAGTGTGTCACTGGAAACAGGGTTTCGCTTTTCACATGTGTATGTTACAAACACTGAATGATTAAACCTCCTGCTTCATAAGCCATTTCCCCTTTCAATTTTATTTGAGTTTTACAAGGAAATTAAGGGAAATATTTGCCTCTCTATCGAGTTGCCATGACACACACATACAGTGGTTTAATTTCCCCTCACCTATGTCCTGCAATTGTTGATAGTTTGGTGGTTTTATTCTCAACACACACAGAGAGGCTCCCTAGGGGCGATGTCTCACAGCGAATTCCTTCCATCCTTCAAGTCTCAGGCCTCATTGAGAGTTCAGCGTCTTGCGGAAAAGACATGCCGAAAGAAGTGCTTGAGTGCTTGCATCATCAAGTAACATTCAAAATATGTTCCGTATGTTCTCTAGGAAAGAGAAAGTAAATCTGTTTAGAGCAAATGAGCTTTAAGTACTTATACTGTTTAATGTATTTTTTCCCTTTTTTTATTTGACTTTTTAAAAAGATATTTAACAGATACAAATGTATTATATAACAAAAAAGTGGTAGTTTAATTTTTTATTTAATTTTTAATTTCTTTTTCATGTATTTAAAGAAATATAGTGGCTTAAAAAAGTTTACTTGGACACAAACATACCACAGTTGTATTTGTATTATATGACCAAAATAAATAAATAAATAAAAGTATAAGGTTATAACAAGGTTGTTATAAATAGTGCTATCAACCAATTAATCGCGATTAATCACATCTAAAATAAAAGTTTTCGTTTATATTATATATGTGTGTGTACATTATATTTATTATGTATATATAAAGACACACATACAGTATATATTTTGAAAATATTTACATGTGTATATATTTTTATTTAGATAATTAATATTATATATAAATATATTTAATATATAAACATAACATATATATATTTTTTAAAAGATATCCATGCATGTGTGTGTATTTATATATACATATTAAATATACACAGTACACACACATATATTGTTTAAACTAAAACTTTTATCTTGGATTTTGTGGATCATGTTAATATGAACTATACCTGTATGAACTTAAAGGGATAGTTCACACAAAAATGAAAATTCTGTCATTAACCCGTAAGACCTTTGTTCATCTTCAGAACACAAATTAAGATATTTTTTAGGAAATCCCAGAGCTTTCTGACCCTGCATAGACAGCAAGGCAACTGACACGTTTAAGACCCAGAATGGTAGCTGGCGGATTTCATAAAAAAAAAATCTGAACTTGTGTTTTGAAGATGAACGAAGGTCTTACAGGTTTGAAACAACATGAGGGTGAATAAATGATGACAGAATTTTCATTTTTGGGTGAACTATTCCTTCAATGCGAACTGATTTCATACATTCACAAACTATTTTAAAAAAGTACCTCAGAAAAGTAAACTGAAATGCAAATTCAATTCAATTAAGACTTTTTTTTAGGTGTGACTTACATATTCAAACACTTTTTGTGGCCGCTTCGTATGTGACTCTAGTTAATAAGTCACAGTCTGCAAACAGGAATTTCAAAAATGCCTGACGCAATAAAATAGCTCCTGAGTGAAATATAAGCAGGTGACGGCTGGGAACTTCTGTAGGTTGTGTATGTTTGTGGGTGTGACTGCACCACCTGCTGGTACCTTAGCAAACAGTCTCTTCTCCGCCTTTTCTTAAGGTTCGGCCCGCAGACGGAAGCATTGTTTGCTTCAGTCGTTGCTATATGTGACATGACTCGTCCGGAAGGGCTGCGGAAATACGTTTCCTAATCTGGCCTGCGTACCTGATCCATCATCCTGCAGGTACACACAGTTCATTCATCCTGCCGACAAGTTCATTCATGCCTGCGCTTCTTGCTGATGTCATCCCCGGAATGAGCCCATATATGGTCCGTCCTTCAAAGCAGAAAAAGGTACATGACAAAGTTAACAATTCTGCTCTGTGTATGAGTATGGGAGTAATGAGCTATTATGTAGCAATAGCATTTACTCACCTCTCAAGGACAACTAAACCCCTCTACGGTGCTGCTTCCTTATGGATATTTTGTCTGGAAAAAAAAAACCCGACAAAGCTACTAACACTACAAAAATGTAAGCCTGCAGCAACCTGAGGATAAGTGCCATGCTGAAGGGGTCAGGTTTTGATAAGGGTTATTCCTTAAAGGGATAGTTACCCCAAAAATGAAAATTCTTTCAATTCGTTCCAAACCTGTGAGACCTTTGTTCATCTTTGGAACACAAATTATACATCAAAGAATGTGCGTCAAAGACTGACACGGAAGATTATTTTTGTTTTCTTTGCGCACAAAAAAGTATTCTTGTAGCTTTATAACAGTGTGCTTTATAACAAATATCTTAATTTGTGTTCTGAAGATGAACAAAGGTCTCACGAGTCTGGAACCACATAAGGGTGAGAACTATCCCTTTAATTTGACCAGCAGGGTGGGATTTAGATCTTCATCTCTGTCAGAACTTAATTTAATTTAGTTTTTATATTTGGGAAATTAAATAAATATTTCCTACTTAGATTATACAGTACCACGTGATTATACAGTAAAGAAAATATTAGTTGTGAATAAATCGGAGTACACTTTACAAAAAAAAACTTAGTAGTATTACAAAATTTCAATTTTAATTCAGTGTGATGTTGCTTCTTTCTAAATGTTTGATGTATGGTGTTACTTTTTAATGTTTTTTTTTTTACTCAGTATACAGTTAAAGTCAAAAGTTTAATGCATGTTATTTTTTATTTAGTACTGACCAGAATAAGATATTTCATGTAAATGGCATTTATATATAGTCCACAAGAAAAAAAAGTAATAGTTGAATTTATAAAAATGACCCTGTTCAAAAGTTTACATATAGTTAATTCTTAATGCTGCATTGTTACCTGAATGATCCACAACTGTTTGTTTGTTTGTCCTGAACAGTTAAACTGTCTGCTGTTCTTTAGGTCCCACAGCATTGTGTATTTGAACCCTTTCCAACAATGACTGTATGATTTTGAGATCCATCTGTTCACACTGAGGACAATTGAGGGACTCAACTATTACAGAAGGTTCAAACAGTCACTGATGCTTCAGAAGGAAAAACAATGCATTAAGAGCCGTGGGTAAAAACTTTTAAACAGAATGAAGATGTGTACATTTGTCTTATTTTGCCTAAATGTCATTACTTGTCAGTAGGCAAAATAAGTAAAATTTACCCTGATCTTCAAATTCCAAAAGTTTTCATTGCATTCTTCAATTCCAGATTTTTCCTGATCCTGATTTACAGTCAGACAGTCATTATGACACACGATCCTTCAGAAAGATGTTCAACATTAGCTCTTGCATAACATGAAATGGTATATGTTGTGTCTATAAGGTATCTGACTCATCATGGAACAGCATGTAAAGACACACGTTTATGGTAAAGATCATACTTGACTCAAGACATTCTTGTTTTAATTTCCACTCTACTCCCCTTGGCTGTCTGCTCAGACGATCCTAAATGAAGTCATGGGTAAGTTTGAATATCTTTGTGTTTTCGGTCAAACACCCCACAAACAGAGTCAAGGCCCTCTCCCCTACAAAGCTGTCTGCCCACACACATACACTTCCATCAGCCTTTAATTACAGTATGATCAGACAGATCAGGAAATCAAATTCAGTCATTTATGGGTGCGGCTGCAGTTTGGGAGTAGGGAGAAGACTTAACTATTTGCCTGAATAAGTGGAAACATTTCCACAAAACGTCACAGCTAAGACCATGGTGGTCCATTATGTCACATCAGCCATGTTGAACACCCAAATAAAAGAAACACCCTGAATAGTTCACACCAGTCAAAACATGTGCCGCTTGCATCATTCAGCTAACAGAATAATCATGGAGTTGATGGAAATGAACAAAAAATGGCCATATTATCTGCTGAGAAAAGGATTTGTGTCTTTCTCTTTCAAAAAGCACATCACATTATACCTATCACATCCTTAAAAGAAAGCATTGGACAAATCTTGTCCACTAGGTGTCGTCCTGAGATAAAACAACAGCCCAGCAGTGGCCCTAAACTCTAAGTGGGTCATCTTGTATTATGTTGTGGCTAGCAAATGTGGTTCTCCTAAACTGGATGCCATGTGATTTACCAAAATGGAAACTCTTCTTTTACCTCTAGGCTTAATAATGTCACAAAATGTGACAAAGATATGTGGTAGGCATCATAATCTAATATGTGATCATATAATTATAGCAGTAATTACAGAAGGTAGCTACACAGTTTTTAGCTTTACGTTTCCTGAAATAAGTTATGCTGAAGGAAATAAAAACACTGAGACTTGTATTTTGTAGACAGTTATCTTTAATGGGGTGTATATATGTGTAAAAAATAGCAAATGGCAATCTTATGATCGAAAATATGTGATTTTAATACCCATGAACTGGTGGATCTTGCTCATCCACATTCTTTTCATTTACCCAAATGTAAATGTAAACTTCCCAATGCACATCAAAGGCGTTGCACAAAGCAAATACGTCATATTATATATTAGAAGTGAAAATGGCAACACGTTATTGAGGCAAAATAAATCCTTTCAGAAACATAAGTATTAAGGGTGTTGAAGGAAGACAATGTTTATTAAGCCCTGACAGCTATTACAAGATAAGGCCTACCATTGCATAAGCTTGGACTATACCAGGAAAGGTAAGGATTTGTACAAATATATATCAGACAATGTTAACCATGATATATCAAATGTCAGAAAAATAGGAAAGGGAAAAAATAGAAATAGGAAAGCAAAGCTGGTTTGGGTCTTTCTGAGCATTGTCTTTCACAGTAAATGTTTAAATGAAATGAGCAGAAACATTATTGTTTCAATCTTTGTCTTACAACTGAGAAACTACAACTCTTGACTAGACAATTAAAATGAAAAATGTTGCCGACTAGAACAGATTTCAAATGTAAACAGACCACCTATATCCACTGCTGTTCATGCTCTTCTTCCCCCGGAAGGAGGCATGCTTGATGGCTTGTGGTAGCAGTCTGAATGTGTTGAATTTGGGCTTGTGTTCATCCCAGTGGGTATGTAATACATGCTCTCTAGATAGCTTTGATCCAGGGATGAATGGCCTTTTGGTTCATTTTTTGGCATCTGGCTTGCAGGGCTTCCATACCTTAGGGAAGGCTGGTGAAGTGTGGTGGGAACAGGAGGTGGCTCTGGATGGCGAACCTGCTGGGCACTGCCTGAAATCGCTGGGTAAGATGGCACTGCATAAGGTAGGTACTGTGGTGCATACAACCCAGGATTATGCAAAGAGGAGTAGGGTGGTGCAGCTGGTGGATACAGCCCTGAATGGGACATTGCCTGCTGCGGGATGAGAACTTCCACATACTGGCCCATTTCAGGATCGAACAGCATTTTTCGGAGTGGTTGCATTGGTACCTCAATGTAGAAGTATTTACCAGTCTCAGGATCGAGAAGGACACGACGAGGACCTTGGCCACAGCTGAGTCCACTTGCATTTTCTGAATACAATACACCTGCTCCCCCTGGACCTTCATTTGCGTAATCATGGCCAAAAGATGGTGGCAAATCTTGGGGATTAAACAACTGAGGCCTTGGATCCAAAGCTGAATGAGAATAGTCATGATAGGGAGCAGGAGCTGCTGCTTGAGGTGAAGGGTGATTGGCTGGGCGTCTATCAGTGTGCAGCCCAGAAGCTAGTGCTTGATCATCACCATAGGATTGTGAGGTTGAAGTAGGGCAAGTTCGTGGGTTGTGTAGAGGCTGAATCATTGCTGAGGCATGGGCTACTGTGGTACTGGAGACTGGTAAACCATCTGGTCTGCACTGATGAGGACGAACTTGAGCTTGTGGAGGAGCCCCAGGACAGGTAAGAACTTGGCCTGGAGAGCGAGAGGCTGTTGGTACCCGTTCCTGTGGACTCTGGTGGGGATGTCCTGGGTGTGAATGAGAACTTGGTGTGCAGGAACAAGAAGATTGCTTGGTGGTTGGATGCAACCTGCATGACGTCTGTGGGGTTAAGTCTGAGAGTCGTAGTGGGCTGAAACTCTCTCGCTCATCATAGCTGGGAGGATCATCTGAAGCGTAGAAAAGATAGTCATCTGTGTGAAAACGATTATTGGATGATGCTCTTGTCACAGATGGTGTGTGGCCAAGGGTTTGTGGTCCTGATGTGTTAGAAGCAAGGGAACTATCTAGCATTGACTGGTCTTGACTGAATGATGGTGTCTGCTGCTGGCAAGTGCTGGTTGTTTGCATGAAAGCAGAAGATTGCTGTTGATCCAGACTGGTCAGTGTCTTTGTGGTGGATTTTTGCACAACACTTGGAGTTGTTGTGACTGGGTTGGAAGGTGGTTTGTAGCTTGATACAGCTGATACAGCCAGTCTTCTTGTATCTCTTGATGAAGTCTCGTTTGGTTGATCCTTGTGTATCACTGTTGGTGTTTCATTTTTCTTTGATTCACTGCTTAACATGGTTTGCTGTTTGATAACAGATGATGCTTGGGTATCAGCTTTTGATGAGTCACTTGGCTTAATTTCTGCAAATGACTGTTTATAGCTGGGTTTTGGTGGTACAAATGGCTTTAGTCTATCAGTTGATATTGACCTCACTTGTATGGGTAACTCAATCTCTTTTGATGCATTCACTGTTGTGGCATTATTCTTTGTACTACTTAAAAAAGACCTCACCTCCGGCTTGCTGGATGTTGCTAAATAAGTTGGAATTTGTGTCATATTTGTGGTGGCAGTTATTTTCTTGTTTTCTTGTTCCTTTGTTAAAGATTCTTCTGTTAGTGTCCCCTTGGGACTTTCCAGTGGTTGAGACATTCTTGATGAATTGTTGACAAGAGATGTTGGATTGCAAGGCAATGATGTTTTATTTTCTGTCTTTACTTGTGATACACTTGAAATGCTTTCGGATAAACAGGCCTGTACAGGTACCTCAAGCCTGTTGACATGTTTAGCTGTAGCACTTGCACCTTCAGTAAGAACATCACACACTCCAATGTCAGCCTGCATCCCTTTTTCTTTCAGTAGCATGGATACAGAGTGGCTGCCGCTTGCAGCTTTCATTTGAGTAGAGTCAAGGATTGTAGGGGCGACAGTCTTG
Organism: Garra rufa; assembly: GCF_049309525.1. Classification (NCBI taxonomy): domain Eukaryota; kingdom Metazoa; phylum Chordata; class Actinopteri; order Cypriniformes; family Cyprinidae; genus Garra; species Garra rufa. Next base: position 45,281,132 of record NC_133376.1, on the reverse strand, counting down.
GATGTGCAATCTGGTAGGACCACCAATGCAGAAACTTCTCGCTCCTTACTGGGGGGTCTAGGGGGCATCTTTGAACTCTGATCAGAGTGAACATAAGATCTCTTAGTGATACTTTCCAATTCAGCTAATCCATCTGTGGTTGTAGAGTGGGAATATGATGCTTTTTGTTGTGACTCAGTCTTTGGCGAAGAGTCTTTGGATGTTATTTCAGTGATGTCAGGATCTCTTCTTGTCTCTGCGCACACCCATGGTTGAGATATTTTTGATATGTCAACAGGCTGTTTTTCACCATGACAGTGGATTGCTTTGCTGCCGGATGTTTGTTTGTCCTTCCAACTGATAGCTTTGCATTCAATCTGCAAGGCTGGAGGAGTTTGTGGCGGCTTCTCTCTTTTCTCTTGAATGACCGTGTCTTCTGTAGTAGAGCTTGAATTTGATGCTTTGAAAGACAGGTTGTAAGTGTTTTTCACTAATTTCCTCACATCCCTGACCTTATGTATAACAGATTTTTTGTTGCCGTCATCATCGTCTTCTGTCTCTGTGACTTTAGTAGATTTTGTGCTTATATCTTCTGCAGCTTTCTCCATTGTCTGAGATTCAGATACTTCTCTGGACTGTTCCAAGTCAGGGGACAGAGACACTTTCAGAGATGATGTCTTTTTTCCTTTGATAGAATGTTTCAAAGTTATTTCTGGAGTTTTGGACATAAATACACTCTTTCCAGCTAGCTGTTCCTGGTTTTCCGGTGTCATCTGCTGCTTTTTAATGTCTCTGTTTGTCATTCTGCTCTGCATGCTTGTTGTTGGTGTAGCAACAGCAGGACTTGTGTTACTGATTCTGGCATTTGCTGAGTCACTATTGTACTTCGCTTCAAGGTTGCTACCTCCTCCCTCTTTCCCATCACTCTTGCTGTTTTGTATTTTGTCATCAACTTGTGGAGGGGCCACTATAGGCTTTGTTTCTTCCCTTGTAATGTTGCCAGCTACCCGAGCTTCACTAGTGTTAAAAAATGCAGGTCTTAAGAATGGTTTTGGAGGAACTTTTGGAGCACACTTCTTCAGTTGACGATGTGAAATTCTCTCCTCTCCGACTGCAAAATCTTCAGAATCCTGACTAGAGCTTAAACTATGCTTCTCCACGGTACTTGGTACACCATCAAAAGAGCTGTGGCTGGCATCAGGATGTTTGTTTTTATCTCCAGATGGACTTGGGCCTGTCCTTTTTGGTGTCTCTTTCTGCACATCCTGCATTTTCTTCGACAGCACACTCTTGATAATGCAAGATGCCATTTGCGTCTTAGGAGAGCCATCATCTAAAGACACAGACTTCTGCAAGGACTTTCTCCTGTCATTTTGTGGTGAATCTGGCACCTCCTTGAAAACTTCCTCTTGCACAAAAGCTGGTGTGCTATGTTGACGAAGAAGTGTGTCTTTTGAGCGCCTATGTATGGAGGGTGAATTCAAAATATTTTCAGTGTTTCCTTTATGTTTTGATTCATCTGTGTTCCGCCTTAATAGCTGGATCTGCCTTTTAGGTACTGTCCTCTTTCCCCTACTGGACTCTTCCTTAGTCTCCAATGCAACGTCCACACACTCAAAACTCCCCATTTCAAAGCGTTTGTTTGTGTCCAGGCCGTCACGGGGTATAAAAGACGAAGCATCATTTTCATGTAACGCTGAGCCACGCAAGTCTGCGTAGGTCATCCATGCAACAGCACCAGGACTGTCTACAGTTGATGGCTGTGAAACATTTGTAGATGACCTGTGGCTTGAATTGTACACATCCAAATAATCCACCTGAGGACTAGATAGGCTTCTGAAGGCCTGGTCTGTAAACCACTTCACTTCATTGTCTGCTTCATCAAATTCACTTCCCATGCTGGAGGTCTCACCAGTACATTCAGGAGGAAGAAAGCCTGCGCTGCTGTATTTACCCTGGGCAGCTGACTGGAGCCTCCTGGCGCCACCCTTCTTCTCTTGTTGTGAGCCCTGAGCTCTGAACTGACTCTGTTGCTGCAGAGTTGTTGGGTGCGACTCAAAATAACAGCGAGCTGGAATTCCCGACTTTGGGTCTCGACTTGAGAGAGCTGGGCTGTGGCCTGCAGGCCCTTTTCTATTCCTGGCACTGAATGACAGCTCAACCTGTTCCCCTCTGTAACTACTCTCTTCCATAGTCTCCTCCCCCTCTCCCTCCTTCTTTCCACTCTCCTCCTTTACCCTGCATGGCTGCCTGTCAAATTTACCACCATTGTCCCTACTGATAACCCCTGGGCTTTCTCTTAATGCTACAGGCACTTGACTAAGCCTCTTGTCACTGTTTGGGAAACCATTTTCCAACATTTCTGTTCCCTTGTTGCTATCAAAAACCTCAACATGGCATTGTTTCTTCTCTACAGATGCGGCCCATAGACTCAGGGAGGTTGGTGTTCCACAGATAGTTAAATCTGTTGTGTTGTCAGTGACAATTTCTTGATTTTTCTTATTTTTTACTGTGGACGATGCAGAATCTGAGGGGTTAGAGGTTGAATCTTGCAGGATATGCATTTGGCTAAAAACTGGTGGTCTACTGCTTTTACATTCATCCGGGACAGATGAAATGCTTTTGGGGGTCTTTGTGTCAGCATGGTCATCAAAATGGTCCACTGGGTTACAGAAATTATGACTAACTTCATCACAGATTGTGGATAAAGTCTGATTTTCTGCCTTTCCAAGAGTGATGGAAGGCTCAGGTTGGAGATCAGGGGATAGTGCCGTGTGTTTGGTATGGCCTGATGCAGCTGAAGAAGGTCTTGATCTGTTCTCTGGTGTTGACAAAAAGTTCCTTGAGCTAGCTGAGACAGAGGTATCATTTCCAAAAATATAGCTGGAAGTTTCAGAAGAGCTGCCACAGACATTTGTCTCTACTGTAGGTGATTGTTCTAAACCTTCGGTTGGTGTAACATTATATGTGATGCCAGGGGATTTTGTATTTTGTGGCAGAACACTATATGATAATGTTTTGATTTCAGGTAAGTAGTTTACTGATCTCAATTCCAGTGAAGGGGCTGGGGAATTAGGCTCTGGCGTAAGGTAATTTTCTCTGCTGTTTGGAGTGGAGGTAATGCTCCTTAACGCAGGTGTGGAATCTCTACTGAATGTTGGTGTTACAGTGTAATCAGTTCCTGTGATGCCAGGGGAGGATGGTAGGTCATCAGATTTCAGTGAAAACACCATTCTCCTATTTGTAGGTGATGGGGTGGTAGAACCCATCGGTAAGTGCATTATTTCAGGTTCGGGTGAGTAAGCTGCAAAGGACTGATCAGACAATGAGTGGATATCACTGTGACCGCAGGGGGAAGATGTTGAGGCTTCAGGTTCAGTTGAATAAACCCTTCTCTCTTTTGTAGGTGATGGGCTGATGATGTTGTAACATGGAGATGAGTGAATGATTACTAGTTCCGAGTTATCAGGAGAGGAGCAGATATCACTGTAATCAGTCCTTGTGACTACAGGAAAGGATGGTAAGTCTTTAGGTTCAGTTGAAGTAATTATTCTCTCATTTGTAGGTGATGGGCGAATGTTGTAACCCACAGGGGATTGAATCAGTACTTGTTCTGGTGAGTGAGCAGATGCTGAGTGATGAGGAGAAGAGCAGGTTTCATTGATCTCAGGTGATACAGGGGAGGATGTTGCATCTTCAGGTTCAACTGTAGAAACTATTCTCTGATTTGTAGGTGATGGGCTGATGGTGTAACCCACAGGGGAGTAAATCAGTACTGGTTCTTGTAAGTGAGCAGGTGCTGAGCCATCAGGAGAAGAGCAGGTTTCATTGATCTCAGGTGATACAGGGGAGGATGGTGAGTCTTCAGGTTCAACTGTAGAAACTATTCTCTGATTTGTAGGTGATGGGCTGATGGTGTAACCCACATGGGAGTAAATCAGTACTGGTTCTTGTAAATGAACAGGTGCTGAGTGATCAGGAGAAGAGCAGGTTTCATTGATCTCAGGTGAAACAAGGGAGAATGGTGCATCTTCAGGTTTAACTGAAGATGGTATTTTCTCATATGTAGGTGATGGGCTGATGGTGTAACCCATAGGGGAGTAAATCAGTACTGGTTCTTGTGAGTGACCAGGTGCTGAGCAATCAGGAGAAGAGCAGGTTTCATTAATCTCAGGTGAAACAGGGGAGAATGGTGCATCTTCAGGTTCAACTGAAGATGGTATTTTCTCATATGTAGGTGATGGGCTGATGGTGTAACCCACAGGGGAGTAAATCAGTACTGGTTCTTGTGAGTGAGCAGGTGCTGAGCAATCAGGAGAAGAGCAGGTTTCATTAATCTCAGGTGAAACAGGGGAGAATGGTGCATCTTCAGGTTCAACTGAAGAAGGTATTTTCTCATATGTAGGTGATGGGCTGATGGTGTAACCCACAGGGGAGTAAATCAGTACTGGTTCTGGTGAGTGATTAGAAGAGCAGGTTTCATTGACCTCAGGTAACTCCAGTCCTTCTCTACCATCTATGGATGAATATACCAGCCCTGTTTCAGTAGAAATAGCAGACACAGTTAGGGAATCTATTATCACATTATCACTGGTAGGAAGTGTAGATACAGATAAAGTAGCACCATAAGTGTCCTCCAAGTCTGGAGTCTCCGATGTGTTCCTAACTTGAGTTGGACACAAATTTAGCAGCTCAGGTGAAGATCTACCCATGGATGCGGGTGTAGAGGTAGTTTCCCTGCTTACAAGGGAGGTGGAGGTTAATCTGGGCTCTGGCATGACACTGGGCTTGGGTAGAAAATTAATTTCTCTGTATGAAGCTGAAGTAGACATTTCCTGCATAGAGCTGCAATCTGTTGGAGAAGAGTTTGACAGTTCAGATGCAGAGCCACTGTTACCCATCCCGTTTTGCTCTTGTGCATTACGATAGTTTACACTTTCCTTGTTCTCAGAAGACATCACATTATTTTGTTCAAGTGAAGATGCTGCCAAGGATTCACAGTCTGAATCAAATACTTGTTTATCTAAAAATGGACTTGTATTTGTATGCTGAGGTCTTGTAATAATTCCTTCTTGCTCAAAAACAACAGGTTCTTTCTCCTCCAAAGGGCAGAATGTAGGATCAGAAGGTTCCTTTGCCGGATTAATCACAGTCGTAGCTGGTGTTGAATTCACATACTGTGGTTCAGATGCATTTGTGGTTCCCGTTCTATTCACTGGGGTAGTGTTTAGTGACACTTGGGGTTCTTCCCAGTTATCTGTATGTGAAAGGTCATTATCATTGACTTTTGATGCAGGTGGTTCACGGTCTAGTGGGTTAAGTCCATTTTTGGAATCAGACAAGAAGGTTGATTCAGCTGGTGGTGAACGTGATTCCCTAGTCTCAGATGTGGAAAAATCTTGTAGATTTTCTGGAGAAGGTGTGTTGTAAGTGATTTCAGCGTTGTCGCTTATGTCAGATCCATTGGCAGTGTGATAAGATCCTAAAGAGTCATTGGCATCATCTGCTGGAAAACACTGATCCACTTCCCTCCTGATAAACGTGGCAGAGGCCGGGCTACTGGAAAGTGACGGGGATTCGCCGTCATCCCCAAAAATGTCACACAGGCTGGTTGTTTCAGATATGGCATTATGATGGCTGGGGATCGAAGTGATGTCAAAGATCTCCACATGATTTGGCCCTTCACGACTCTGCAGGTTGAACGTGTGTGGAGCACTGCGAAGAAATGAGTAGCTGTCGCCCTCTAGAACCCAGCGCTCCATTTCTTCACTTCAGATACCACAGACATTGAGTTACACTTGTGCTTTTCATAAATGCCTGAACTGGTCATTCATCAGCTGAAACACCAAAAGAAACAATCATGAAAATTGGTTACTGTTTTAGATTTCTATAGAAAATGTTTTCTTGTAGATTTGTAAAATTCTAAAAGCAACAGTCTATCAGAAATTACAGGTACTTTAAACAAATGTGTCTTTCATATAAAGTACAGTAAAGTACAAAACTATACTAAAAATAATACTAAACAGGACTACTTATAAGATTAGAGGATTACTTATCCTCGTCTTTTGACTACTGACTGACGTAACTCAATGCAAACTTACTGATGCAAAAATATATACAGTAACTTTGCCGGTGTGAAACATGTTACAACATATAAGCAGAAGTTCACATTAAAGTCATCTAGGAAGATACTTGCCTTTTTCTGCTGTTTTCCATGTGGCCAGTTTGAATGAAACATCCCCTCCAGAGAACATTCACAGGGGACAGTTATACACTGTACCATGAGCTGTAAATGAGGCTCCAACTGGGGGGTCCAGGTTTCTTGTGAGTGCCAAACTGACCCTTCATCGAAACAGGCCACTCAGTGCACAGATATGTCCAGCCCCTCAAGCTAAGTCCAAAAAAATGCTACGACTCCTGTATCGTTAGCCCTGTCTGAGATCACAGAGCCCGGCTATTTCAAACATTAATTGACACCATTTTTAAAAAAAAGAGACACAAGCATGCTCAAAAAAAGGACTGGATGAACCTGACCTGAAGCTTTTTTAATCATACTTGGACATAGGTGCATGTCTCTGCCAAGCTTAATAGGGTGTTACAGCTAGGAACAGGTGCTGCGATAGGATAGACGGAGTCTGTGAATGGAATCTGACACACTAGGCCAAGACAGTCATAGGGGCTCACTAATTTTAGACCTTCTATCAGGGGAAACTTTGCTTTGAGAGGCTGCCTAGAGACGATAGAGGACACAAAATGGCAGCTTTACAAAGCACACACCAACTGAACTTTAGTATTAGATTGCAACATCCAGCTCTTGGAATCTCTTCTTTATACCTAAAGAGTCTATGAATGAGGACTACAGCATAAGTAATTCATCCTGAAGAGCTGCAATAATTTGAGAAAATAATTATTTGCTTTAAGTTTAAAAAAGCTGACTGATTTAAATAAGTTAAAAAATGCATTAAAAACATATTTGATTTAACCTTTGACCACTTGAACTTGACATAAGCTATCTTCTTTCTACATTTTATTACCTTTTGTTCAGTGCATCAAAGTATTTTTATTTCATGTGGTTACAAACTAGACTATCATCTTATAAGGAAAGAATGCTGAGCGCTTTTGTGATCCAGGGATTTAGGGTTCACACCACACTACTGACAGAAATCCAAAAGCAGAGCAGCTTGACAATACCAAGAATAGGTCTTTGATCAGCTCATGGACAGTCAAAACAGAATTCTGAAAGACCATGAATTAAAGCTGGAGACATGCATTCTCGTGGAGCCACCTGATATTTAATACCTTTGACCGAAACAGGATTAATTGCACAGAAGCCCGCTGAAAACATCAAATAAAAACACCTATGTGTGTTATTTGTATCTAGCACACTGTACATAAATATGCTTGCAGAAATCCCCCTGCAGAAACATGACACATTTCTATCTTGAGCTCAGTGTATTTAGATATTCTATTTTTTGACAAATATGCAGAGGGCAGAAACTGGCCCACAAATAAAACAGGCTTAGGAGGTCACCTGACAATTTGTATACAAAACACCACAGAAACTTTTAGATGCTGACTTCATAATTTATTAAAAATATGTAGTGCAGGAAAATTTGTCCTTGTTTGGAGATAACAGACTGTCTAAGTGAAAAAATAATTGCGTTGTAAAAAGTGCATTTTAATGTAATAAAAGATTAGTTCATTCCATAATTAATATTTCCAGATAATTTACTCACCCCCATGTCATTTAAGATGTTCATGTCATTCTTTCTTCAGTCTAAAACAAAATGAAGGATTTTGAAGAAAACTTTTTTCAATATAGTGAACTTCAATGGGGATCAGCAGGTTGAAGGTCCAAATTGCAGTTTCAATGCCGCTTCAAAGGGCTCTACACCAACGTACAAAGACTCAAGGGAGTCAAACGGCATTTACAGAAAAAGGTAAAACAGCAATGTTGGCTAATTGTGAAGTTGGAATAGAAAATGAGATGGAGTTTTTTTGGCCTACCCTACTTTTTGGGGCAAAGTACACAGACGAAGGACTTTTACGCAATGCGTGAAACCACAGAGCATTTGTGGTTAAAAAGTGTTTCTTTTTTTCGAAAATGACCAATTGGTCAGCGGCGATAGCCTTGTGGTTAGTGCGCCGACATATAGTGCAACTGTGCTCACGGCGACCCGAGTTCGATTCCTGCCTCGAGGTCCTTTGCCAATCCAGCTCCCCTCTCTCTGTCCATTGATTTCTTGTCATCTCTCTACTGTCTAGTCCATTAAAGGCATCAAAAAATATCACTTTAAAAAAGTGACCAAAAGAAAATGACCAATCGTTTTGCTAGACAAGATCCTTATTCTTTGCCTGGGATCATGTAGAGCCCTTTAAAGCTGCATAGCTTCAACTGCAACCCCTTCATCCCCATTGAAAAAAAAATGTTTTTTTTTTTCCCAAAAACCTTCATTTCTCTCCAGCTGAAGAAAGAAAGACATGAACATCTTGGAAAACATAGGGGTGAATAAATTATCAGGAAATGTTTAATTCAGGAGTGAACTAATCCTTTAATTTTAATGCTGCACTGCCAATATTCCCTCGGTAATTTCGTGGTTAATATCATGACTAACAAAGCAAAGGACAACTGTCCAACTGCACAGTAGTTTTATATGAGGTTAAAGGTACAAAAAAAGACCGTCAGTCATTGTCTTCCCATTAATCCTTTCCAAAGTCACCTGTGGGTGTTCAGTTTACCTCAGTTACTTACATTTTTATCTTTTGATGTTAGAGTATAATCAACCCTGTTAATAAATGATGTAGCCTAATTGTGCTAATGAAAGATATTTAGAAGATTTTTTTTCCCACCACAGATATTCCACTTTAATGCTTTCAAAAGTTCAATCATCAGTTTTTGTTAAGTCAGAAGGAGATCCTCTCCAACGTAGTTCAATTTCACAAACTGAAAAAAATTAAATAAAAACATTATTACTTGATGATTTCTTAGAATCTAATTATCATCAATCTGCATTTTACAATATCAAATGCATACAAAGGAGTAAATATAATATAATATTGTAAAATGATTGGAAGTCTTTTACATTTTTACATAACTACAGTACATGGAAAAGGAACAAATATTATTTTATCAGTAAATCTTGATGAGCTGACTGTGAAAGTGACTCACGAGAGGGTTTCAGTCTTTGTGCTCTGGAGAAATAGCATGGTGCTAACATCCCAGCAGCATCTCCAGGGGTCAAAAGTACGCCATTTTCTGACCAGAAGAACTGAATCCCATCTGAACACCAACCAGAGGGGAGAGAGATCATTAGAATTTAAGCTTTAACAATGTTACACCTATTCAACTTGAAATTGTTTTTAAAAATGTTTTCTTAATACCTGACATAGCTTTCGCAACATCAATATACACAGCCAGATCGCAACTCTGTCTCATTCCTAAAAACAGAAAAGAGACCAGTTATAACTGTAAAAAACCAAATGAGGTATTTAAATTACATTTAAAAATAACATTCACTTATTTTGTACACAAGTTTGTACACTGCTGTCCTAAGTTTACCATTAAATATTTAAATATGTGATCCTGGACCACATATTATTGAGTAGGTATATTTGTAGCAATAGCAAAAAATACATTGTATGGGTCAAAAAGTTTTGACTTTTAATTGAAATCATTAGGATATTAAGTAAAGATCATGTTCCATGAATATATTTTGTAAATTTCCTACCGTAAATAAATAAAAAATGTAATTTTTGATTAGTAATATGCATTGCTGAAGAACTTCATTTAGACAACTTTAAAAGCGATTTTCTCAGTATTTTGATTTTTTTGCACCCTCAAATTCCAGATTTTCAAATCATTGTATCTCCTACCCTAACAAACCATACATCAATGGAAAGCTTATTTATTGAACGTTCAGTTGTATAAATGTCAATTTCAAAAAAATGACCCTTATGACTGTTTTTGTGATCCAGGGTCACATATAATGAATCTAATCTGCATGTCACTCACCACTGATGACTCCGCCCTCTCCAGAAAGCCCAGGTGCCAGGTGTATGTGAGTTCTGTTCATTCTGCTAATGCCCTGACTGTGTATAGAGGGCCAGTTTTTCATATATGAGCCATGAACAGCTTCTTTTGGATAGTCTGGATCATCAAGTGCTACTGCTCTCAACTCCAGATCTGTTACCTGAATGAGACACATTATGTAACAACATTTTTCAAAGTATATGCAAACTTGTGTCAAGCAAATGCTCCAGTGACCATGTCCAATTTTTAAACCTATTTTTCTAAAACACATTGCAGACTTTGCATGACCTCTGAACCAAACTGACCTGCACTGAGTGACCCTGGTTGGCGCGTATTTGAAAACGACCATCCTCAGGGTGGGTGCAAAGCTTAAATCGCTGTTTGTCATTAGTGGCCACCACTCGCTCCACATCCTCCAGTGAAAACGAGCGGAACTGCTGATGACTGAGAATTTCCTCCACAAATATAAAGCCATCTGCGGACAAGGTGACATAATTGCAGACAGACAACAGGGATGATAAAAACTGAATCCAAAGGAATTATAACATATTCATGAACTATTTGTTTTCTTGTCCAACAACAACAATAATAATCCTCTGCTCACAAGAACTTACACAAAATACCTACATAAGAATTTTGTAAGCATGTGGGTGTACAATAATCATCATCATTCATATAGAGTGTTTTCACAATGTGTCATCAATCGGCCATATTGGCAGCACTGAATATAAACAATGCCACTGAACTGAACGGAACTTGCCTATTTTACTGTTTATTGCTTCTGAAAATGGTCAATGTCATGTTTTGGTCTGTACTAATTGGTCAGTAAAAACATTTGGAGTACTATAGACTGACAAAAGGTGTAACAAATCAAAGGAAGAATATAGCTGTTTGTGGTTGGCCAAACTGAACCAGGATTTCCAGGGCAAGAATCTTGACAACATCTGTGTTTGTTCTTATTTCCAGTCAGGTAGGTGAAATATTAGATTAGTATCTTAATTACTATTGTATGTGTCTTTACCACCTATTAACTGTAGTTTGTCAAAATATTGCGCCCTTTCCTGCTTACTAAGTCCTTCTCTATAATTTAAAAACTTCCACAAGTTCTTTCCATGGTTTAGACAGTTAAAATCAGCAGAAAAACCTATTTAGTAGTACATTAATCATGCAATCAATGCTGTTGTTTACAACCGAGTATGGCTAATATGGCTGTGCATCCGGGTAACTGACCAAACCGTGATGTGAAGTGCAAACCCTCTATACTTTATGGATATCATCTCTCACCTGAGCTCATCTGCAGACCCATCTTACTGGCTCCGTGGCGTAAAGCATAAGTCAGAGATTTAGACAGACGCACATCTCTGCTCTGAAAGACACAAAATAGAAATATAAAATTTTTAATAACAATGCACAGATCAAAATATAAGACGAAAAAAAAGACAAAAACTTACACCTGTTAAATAAGAACCTATATAACGATGGTAAAAATTGTGATTACCATAGTAAATGTTTGTGTAAAAGTAGTAAATTGTTCATTGTATCATTGAGTACGTTTACATGGACAACGATGTTCCGATTTTAACGCGATTAAGTCAATACTCTGATTAAGAAGCAACCATGTAAACTTATATTTTTGATTAATTTAATCCGACTAAAGTCATAATCTGAGTAAACACAAATCGAATTAAGACAGGTGGAGTATTCCTATTTTAGTCGCATTATGGAAGACATGTACACACCTTAATCAGACTATTCCCCTTGTGTAGGACTTTTCGCCACATTTTGTGACAGGATACACACTAATGCTGCGTTCCAGGCAGGTTTTTGAGCTCGTAAATCACGTGTTCAAACCACGACTCAGGACTTTGTAGCGTTCCAGGCAAGTCACGCCAAGCATTTATTATTTTTATAGTATTAATAATTTGGTAGTACGGAGCCCCTTACGTCACCTGTAGAAGAAAAATAATTAATCCGTGGGGACGGTTTTGCAATTCGTTCCCTCAGTTTATAAACCGTTCTCACGAATTCTTAAACTGTTCCCTCAGTTTAACAATTCGTGCCCACGGATTAACAAACCGTGCGCTCAGATTTTGTAAACCGTACCCTCGGATTTTGAATCCGTACCCACAAATTCATAATCCGTGCGCACGCTTTCGCAATCCGTTCCCACAGTTTGTAAACTGCTCTCACGGATTTGTGGCCCCGCCCCCAAATTCAACCAGGACACCTGTTTATATGCTGGATGCATTGTTTTGCATTTATTAAACTTTATTTCTCAGTAGGCTATATGAGACCATGCAACACTGACAAAACAGAGTTTTTAGCTTTATTTTATATTAATCACCAATAGATTAGCTGCCAAAACATCATGTGTTTTAACCTATTGGTTATAATGTAAAATAAACGATAAAAAGAAGCCTGTTTTGTAAGTGCGGTCATGGTACCAAAATAAAATAATAAGTGAAGAGCGCTGTTCAAACGGCTTTGTTTTATATAATATTTTTCAAAATATAAAATTACCTGAATTAAAAAAAAAAACGAGTTTTGGAGAGGAGAAGGTAAAAAGTAATGTAGCCTAATATATTTCATATTTAATAATTACATTAACAGTGAAGCATGCATCTAACTCTGAGTAAAAAGATTATCATAAAATCACCAAAATGAGTCTGCATGTTAAGAATGAACAAACACATTTGTGCACTCATTTATTTAGCCCATAAATTAAAATAATAATTACTATTTTAAGTATTATGACGTAAACAGCTTATACTGTTTCTACTGATCGGGGCCACAAATCCGTGAGTACAGTTTAAAACCCGTGGGAACGGATTGCTAAAGCGTGCGCACGGATTATGAATTTGTCGGTACGGATTCAAAATCCGAGGGTACGGTTTACAAAATCTGAGCGCACGGATTGGAAATTCGTGGGTACGGTTTGTTAATCCGTGGGCACGATTTATTAAACCGAGGGAACAGTTTAAGAATTCGTGGGTACGGTTTATAAACTGAGGGAACGAATTGCAAAACCGTCCCCACGGATTAATTATTTTTCTTCTACAGGTGACGTAAGGGGCTCCGTATGATTGCAACGTTATATTGTCCTAAACTCTATCACCGTGTGGCACTAAAAACCGCACCCCTAGAGGCTTTATTGTTGTTTCTCGGGCTATGTCACGTCAGAACTCGGAACTGGGAGTACGTCGTCGATCTAGTACGAGTTCACGGGTGGGAATTCACGGGTTTGAGTGCCGTTCCAGTGCACTTTTACGGGTAGAAGTTTGGAAAAACACGGGTAACGGGTTGTCTGGAACGCGGCATAACGCTCTCAGTTGGTCGCGCTTTGGTTTCATTTTTATTTATTTATTTTTTGCTACAACATGGGCTTAATCAATGCTCATTGCTGATAAATAGCCTAGTTTGTTATCATATTTTTTAGTTTTATGGAAACGTATTTATTTTAATTTTGTGAACGGGATTTCCGCTATTGGAATGTCTTAGGATGCTTTTTACTTTTACTTTCGAATTCATGATCTTGGTTTTGCTTGCATATATAAGGCTACACCTATCAATTTTAAGATTAAAACAAATTCTTAAAAGATGGATTTGTTATTTTTAATTAAACAGCATAATAAAAATAAATTAAAACTAGCTTATATAGCATTTATTAACAAAAACTAATAAGAGGAGGCATGGACTCCATCACATGCTGTTATATGCCGACTAAACAATTTATTACAAGGCGCGCAAACACTGAGCAATCAAAATAATTAAAAAATAATAATAATAAAAGAAAGCCTCCGAAGCGTAATGTGAGGTAAACGGCAAAGATAACAGGGTTTTCAAAATGAAAACAAACAAAAAAAGTAAAACTAAACTGACTTTCGGTGACGGTGCTTGCGTGTGTGTTTTTTTTTTTTTTCTTAAAAACTGACTGGCTCTGAAACGCTTTGGAGCAGCACAGCACGCACTCGCACAAATGCGACCACGGCAAATTTTAACTCACACATTCTAAAAAATGTTGCATATGTCCAGAGCCACTTCAAGCTTTTGTAAAATTAAAACCCAAACATCCAAAAGTCTATAACGAAGATGAACTGATAGCGTCGCGTGTGGACGAAATGATGTGTGTCATTAATCGATCTATGCACTATAACATGTAAAACGGGAACATGAAAGGAATATTCTAAAAGCAACTCATGTAAACAGCTTAATCATATTATTGTCTTATTCAGAATAAGGTCATTAATTAGATTACTGGTGTCCATGTAAACGTAGTCATTGTTTCTCCCACCTCTTCTTTTCGGTTTCCTCGCCCTCCTCTTTCTCTTCTACCTCTTCCTCGAGGCTGACAATCCATTTATGATACTCGTCGTGATTGTATCGTTAACCAACACAGCTCAGATATACGGCCTACTGCAGTTAGATTTGTGTAATTCTTCACACCTAAACAACTAACAGCCAATTAAGTTGGATTATTCATCTATGCGAATACTGTACATTCAAACTCCATTTCTAAATGCTTCCGTTTCTGAAATTCACGTGTCAACCGAAACAGACAAAACAGTGAAAGAGAGCTTAATAAGCAGCCATCGACCAGCAGAGGGCAGGAAAGACTTTGTTTTACATTTTCTAAAAGATTTTACACCATCTAGCGGTGATAAATACACTGATTTATGTTTTTTTTTAAAGAGGTGTAAACTCTATAGATAACTAATAGAACATATCAATAAATTAAAATAAAACATAAATTAAAATAAATAAAATATGTTTTATTTTATGAATTATTAGTATTATTATTAAAAACAAAATATGTCTCATCCCCACATTATTATTATTAAAAAAATATATATGTCTCATCCCCACACAGAATTGCATCAATCGTCCATCTTTGTGCGGGGCATCACTGAGGCTTTCAGTCGTCCATCTTTGTGCGGGGCGTCTCGCAGACTGACACTGTACCGTGTGGATCAACAAAACACTGCGAGCTTACGATCTAAAAACAAAGACTTGTCTTGATCTTACGTCGCTGATCTCTGTTCCGAAAGCTCGACAACATGTACTTAAACCGCGGTTACACCGTCATTGCCTGCTGCGTCCTGGTCGGGTTGGTTCTGGGTTTAGAAGATGGCCCGGATCGTCCGGTTATCGGAGCTCCGGGATCTCCGGTCCGTCTGTCGGAGTCAGACCCGGGCGTTATGAAAGCAGTCAAATTTGCAGAAGAACGATATAATATGGGCTCCAACGCGATGCATGTCCGCCGTGTTAGCAAAATTCTTTCGGCCAGCAAACAGGTAACGTTAAATAAGAATTATAAACAATCCGTTAAAATGTTATTAAGGGGTACAAAACTGTATATATAAAATTATTGTTTATATTATTGTTGATGTATATTATTGTTTATGTCTTATTTATGATGGCTTATTAATTTACTCGATTCTGATATTGGACAATAAGTTTATTATAAGGAGTTATTTTTACCGCATTCATGTGATTAGACGTAAACAAGGGCAGAGCGTGCGCAGAGGCCTCAAATACATAATAGTGCCGAGCTGATTTAAGCACCACCACACTGCGCGCATTTTGCGCAGTTGTGTATTACAGTAGTTTAAAAGAAAGCTGCGCACTTTGGAGCATTTATGGATGTTTTAGGGACAGTCTATTTTTTTTTTATTTTTAAGCCAACATTACAAAGACAGTGAACATTAGGGAATTAAACAAGAACAAGTGGGGGATACAACGATTAAAATCAAATACAATAACAAAATAAAAGGAGCGTTAAAAAACCTACTGTTGTATAAATACCGCAAATTCGTGCGGATATAAATGTTTAACAAATGTGTGTATTTACTTATATACACTGCCAGTCAAAAGTATTTGAACAGTAAGACAATGTTTTTTCAGAAATCTAAAGTACAGCAAAAACAGTACAATTTTGAAATATTTTTTCTATTTAAAATATTTTGGATCAAATAAATGCAGGCTTGGTGAGCAGAAGAGCATTCTTCAAAAAAACACTAAAAATCTTACTGTTCAAAAACTTCTGACTGGTAGTTTAAATTAACTGAAAGTGATCTTCATCTATTAAATATATCAGTCTGTTATTAAAAATATATTAAGATTCCTTATAGAAGTTTTATATTACACAGCTGTAATTATGCCTACATTCAAAAAGAGTGATTTGTGTCTTTAATTTCTGTTCTGTCTTCCACAGCTGGTAAAAGGTGTTCGGTACAGTATTATGACTGAGATTGGAAACACTCAGTGTAAGAAATCCCTCAAGCTGAGCACTGTGGACACCTGTGTCTTTTTCCCAGAGCCTCACAAACAGAAGGTGAGCAAACACTAATCCATATAAAACCATATAAGCAGTGTTGGGGCTAGTTACTCAAAAAAGTAATATATTACATATTACATATTACTCTCAAAAATAGTAATGCCTTACTTTAATTTATTACTCCCTGGAAAAAGTAACTAGTTATATTACTAGTTACATGTTTTTCTTACACAAAACACTGTTATTCTTAACAAAAAACAAACATGAGCTACTCCGTGCATCCACGGCAGAATGCAAACAAACAAAGCTCCTTTAAAGCTGACATCTCAGTGCATACGCGATCTCATATTTAGCTCTTATAGCACAATGGATATTATGCACAATTAATCTTTCATAAATGTCTACACTTTGTGTGTTGTGATTCGTAAGCACGCAATATTCAGCACTGTTCAAAACTTTTGAGCAGTGAGTGAATTCTATCTTAAACACCACTGACTGGCGATGCATTCCAAAAATCAGCAGATGGCTACATTGCTCATGCTGCAAACAAGTTTTAAATCGAAACTTGCCTATTCTTGCGCTTACTAATCATATTTATGTTGTTCTTGCTGCTTTTGTGCAATAGATGAAGAACATTTTTTTGTTTTTTTGGATATTTTATGTTTAGATATTTCTATTTTGCGGGAGTCCCGCGAATCATTTTATTTTCCCGCATCCCGCACACACACGAGTCTCTACCCGCCCGCACCAGCACACGCACTTGTCCATCAAGTTTTGCCCCGCGCCGCACTCTGTTGCGTTGGGCCCCGCGGTACTCCCGCGGGATTGCAGGTCTCTATTTGCGAGTGCCGCTCTGCTGCTGGCTGACGGGTGTCGACCAATCGGTGATGGTAATTTAATGATACCTCGTGCCAAACCCAGACCAATCACTGTTTCATTCACGCCCCCTCCCCTTCCCTTCTGTTCTCTGTTGTGTGACTTGTGTGTGATGAAGGTGCTACTGGCAAATGTAACGCAAGTAACTAGCTCGGGAAAACTGTAATAATATTACCATTTTCAGACGAGTAATGCCTTACACTACTAGTTACTAAAAAAAGTAATATTATTACAGTAACGCGTTACACCCAACACTGCATATAAGCATATAAAACTCACTACTCAGTGTCTTGTAATGGCAAATTTTGATGATTCTGTAACAATTAATAAACAGCGGAATTTCATTTTGTCCATTATTAGCATGTTCGTAGTTTTGATTTCATGTTTCAGTACGTTTTTATTCATTTAAATAAAAAACAATCAGCAAAACAGAAGCTTGGCAGAAGTTGCCCATCTGCTGCAAAGAAATGCTGTTTTTGTAAATTTACAGTGCACATTCTCTCTCCTAATCACCCCATTCTCTGTCTCTCCACAGACGGAGGTTTGTTTGTTTGAGGTTTGGGACATTCCCTGGGAAAATAAATCCACCCTACTTAAACAAAAATGCCAGCCTGCGGGTCAGTAGCCTGGGACAGATGGCAGATCTGTCAGCCTCATGTAGTTCAAAGCATCTTTATCACATGATGTACTGCTTTGCTGTAAAACACAGAGACATGCATACTCATCCTTGCATGTGTAGTTACCCTAATATTGTTCACTCTTTAGTTTCCAAGGAGCTCAAAAAGGTTGCGGCTGTGCCCCTAACCCACAGCAAACCAATGAAGGTATGGATAAGTGTGCAGTTTACACCGAAAATATGTGACGCCTGAACCACAAAACCAAGTCTTAAGTAGCACAGGTAGCCTATATTTATAGCAACAGACAAAAATACATTGTATGGGTCAAAATGATCAATTTTACTTTTATGCCAAAAATCATTAGGATAGTAAGTAAAGATCATGTTTCATAAAAATATTTTAATTTTCTACCATAAAAATATCAAAACTTAATTTTTGATTAGTAATATGCATTGCTAAGAACTTCATTTGGACAACTTTAAAGGCAATTTTCTAAATATTGAGGTTTTTTTTGCAAATAGTTGTATCTCAGCCAAATATGTCCTATCCTAACAAACCATACATCAATGGAAAGTTTATTTATTCAACTTTCAGAAATATTGAATATATGACTGGTTTTGTGGTCCAGGGTCACATATATGCGATTAACCCTATAAAGCTGTAACTGTATCTTAACTTTACTTAAAAACCTGTTGTACAAAATCTACTACATGCTATTTGTCATTGTCATCTCATTATTAGTATAAACCATTATTTCAACTCAGGCTTTAGAGTGTTAAATATTTGTGAGGTTTTTGTCATGCATTTATGATTTTATTTTATTTTTTGGCTATTTTTAGGAGACTGTGGAGCTTTTGACTCAGTTTAAAAACTTCATGATCACATACAATCGAACATACAACTCCCAAGAAGGTAAAACACATAACACACTTTACTATATTTCTTTACATTATTCTAAATTTCACAGTGTAATTTCTCAGGTACCTAGAAACAGTAATACTAAAACACAAGCAATCAGTTTGTAATCTTGTGAAATTGTAAAAGCATACATAACACAAACTCACTGGATTATAACAATTAATTGTAAAATGATTGTTTGGAAATGCAAACTAATATTTCCTACTGACACACTACAGCAAAAGATGGAAATAACTGACTTTTTTAGCTGGTGAAAATACTAGTGTTCTAATAATTTTGGGCACCGCTGTATGCACATTAAAACTCCCTTTAAGCACTGATCTTTTAAACTCCACAGAGGCAGAGAAGCGTTTGCACATTTTCCAGGAGAATATGAAAACGGCACAAACACTACAATCCCTCGAACAAGGGTCAGCTGAGTACGGAGTTACCAAGTTCAGTGACCTTACAGGTATGTTTATGTGAATTTGTTAATTATCGTTGATCACTCAGTGAGTAAAAAGCGCAAAAATATAATTAGTGATGACTCAGTGGTCAAAAGTAACAACCCAAACCAAAAAGAGCATTATTAATGCTTTTGATTAGAGTTTTAGTTACAGTAATAATAGTTGCAGAATTCAAAGACGCTGTAACCAAGTTTGTATCACTTGAAACCAGTCTAATATGTATTAATCCTCTGTGTATTTAGAGGATGAGTTCAGAATGATGTACCTGAACCCAATGCTGAGTCAGTGGAGCTTGAAGAAGGAGATGAAACCAGCGACTCCAGCTAGTAAGGCTGCTCCTGACAGCTGGGACTGGAGGGAGCATGGGGCGGTCAGTCCTGTGAAGAATCAGGTGTGGCACAGATTAGCTTAATAGAGAGTGAATCAGTAACATAATAATGCTTAGAGTATGTCTACAGAATTAAACTTTAAATGAACAGGTTTATTATAATTATTTAATTAGTCAAACAGTTTAACTGTCTGTCTGTTGAAGGGCATGTGTGGCTCCTGTTGGGCATTTTCCGTGACTGGAAACATTGAGGGACAGTGGTTCAAGAAAACCGGACAGCTTCTTTCTCTCTCTGAGCAGGGTAAATATAAACTAGACTACCAATCATAAGTTTGGGTTCAGTAAGATTTTTTTTAAAAAGAAACTTTTAGTAAGCAAAGATCATTAAATTGCTCAAATATTACAGTAAAGACATTTCTATTTCCAATAAATTATGTTTTTTTAATCTTCTGTTCACCAAAGAATCCTGAAGCACAACTGTTTTAACACTGATAACATGAGATATTATTGCTCTAACTCATTCTAAATGTAAATTCAATAAAAAGCTGCATTTGTTTGATTGCATCTCTCTTTAAATCACAGAATTGGTGGACTGTGATAAACTGGACCAAGCATGTGGAGGTGGACTGCCGTCTAATGCTTACGAAGCCATTGAGAAGCTTGGTAAGAAATAATATTCCCCAGAAGGCAATTTTAAACAGACTACCTATATGGATTCTGTAAAAGTAAACATTTCGCATATAAATGTGTTTTTTTTTTTCACCTGCAAAGGAGGTCTTGAGACAGAAACGGACTACAACTACATAGGACAAAAGCAGAGATGTGATTTCTCTACTGGGAAGGTGGCCGCCTACATTAACAGCTCTGTTGAGCTGCCCAATGATGAAAACGGTGAGTGACAGAGATGAGGAACTAGAGATGTGTCAGTAAACGCAATTAAATTAAAACATATTAAAATAACACTGATGGAAATACCTGCTCTAGAGGAAATTAAAGCAGGAAATTAAAAATATCAAATATTTTTATCAGAACATTTGGATTGAAATATGAGCTACAAGCTAATCCTACTTAAGTGTTAATATACCATTGACAATTACAGAACACCCATTGCGTTTTAAATGGAAATACAACTGCGTTCATTTGGGGTTGGTAAGATTTTTTAAATGTTAATCGCAGAGGCTGCTTTTACAGTCCTTGATCAAAAATTACAGTAAAAACAGTAATAATGCAAGATATTATTACAATGTAAAATAACATTTTCTTTCTTTGAATATATTTTAAAATTTAATTTATTCCTGTGACGCAGTGCTGAATTTTCAGCATAATTACTATTACTTCAGTCTTCAGTGTCACATAATTATTCAGAAATCATTGTAATATGCTAATTTGCTGTTCAAGAATTTTTTATTGAATATTGAAAACATTTTTACTGCTTAATATTTAATGTTTTCTTTGAATGCAACGTTCAAAATAACAGCGTCTATTTGAAATTTGTTACAGTAAATCTGTCACTTTTTACTTTCACTTTTAATCAGTTTGATGCATCTTTGCATTCCTCCCCTCAAAATAAGTAAATAAATAAATAAAATTATTACAAACCCCAAACTTTTAAATGGTGGTATATGTTTACAGTCTCTTTTAATCTAAATCTGTTACTGCCTTGTAGCGATTGCTGCTTGGCTGTCTGAGAATGGTCCGGTGTCTGCTGCCCTCAATGCTTTCGCCATGCAGGTAACACAAATACACCAAGCTTCACTAAAAAAAATATACCATTTGCATGCATAAATATATTGCCCTATAATGTTTTGGGTAAAAGTTTATAATAATGTATGTAATTGATCAGAAAACAGTATTAGGTAAAAGTATACAGTGCCTTGCGAAAGTATTCAAACCCCTTCATTTTTCATGTTTTTTTTTTAATGTTGCAGCCTCATGTTAAACTGTTTTAAATAACTTTTTTTTCCACATCAAGTTACACTCCATACACCATAATGACAAAGCAAAAAACATGTTTGTAACAGCTGCTTGTAGAGCTTAGAGACAGAATTTCATCATGCCACACATCTGGGGAAGAATTCAGAAAAAAA
Organism: Garra rufa; assembly: GCF_049309525.1. Lineage (NCBI taxonomy): Eukaryota > Metazoa > Chordata > Actinopteri > Cypriniformes > Cyprinidae > Garra > Garra rufa. Next base: position 45,259,577 of record NC_133376.1, on the reverse strand, counting down.
AATCTGCTGCACTGAGGGTTCACAGACGCATGAAGTCTTCATTATTCATAATGGAAGAAGTTTGGAACAGCTAGGACTCTTCCTAGAGCTGGCATCCTGGCCAAACTGAGCAATTGATGGAGAAGGGTCTTGGTTAGACCAGTGACCAAAAAGCTGAGGGTCACTCTAGTTGAGCTCCATTATCATATATGCACTCACAGAAGGACAAACATCACAGCAGCACTCCACCAATCTGGGCTTTATGGCAGTGTGGCAAGGCTCAATCCTCTCCTTAGTGAAGACACATGAAAACACGCTTGGAATTAGCAACAAAGCACCTAAAGAACTTTTTGAGAAACAAGATTCTCTGGTCTGAGGAACCTCAATTCCAAGCAAAATGTATGGAGGAAACCAGGGACTGCTCATTATGTCCAAAGTACCATCCTAAACATAAAGTGTGGTGGTAGCAGCCTCATGCTGTGGGGCTGTTTTTCAGCCGTCAGAGTAGAAGGAAGGCTCAATGCATTTAAATATAGATATAGCCATCATGAAAACCAGGTCCAGAACATTGAGAACCTCAGACTGGTCAAAAGGTTCATCTTCCAACAGGACAATGACCCTAAGCATACAGCAAGAGTGTCTTATAGACAACTCCGTGAATGTGCTTGAGTGGCCAGTCAGAGCCTGGGCTTAAACCGAATCAAACATTTCTGAAGAAATCTGAAAATGTGCGTCTGCCCCCTTCCAAGCTGACAGAGCTTGAGAGATGAAGAGGTGAGGCGAAGAATGGTAGATAATTGCCGAATACAGATGTGCAAAGCTTGTCACATCATCTCCAAAAACACTTGAGGCTATAAAGGTGCTTCAACTAAGTACCACGTTAAGGGTATGAATACTTATGCAATGTATTTATTTCAGTTTTTTAATTTAAACAAATTTGCCACAAATCAGTTTTTTGCTTTGTCATGGTTCATGGAGTGAAGTTTGATCATTTAAAGCAGTTTCACATAAGGCTGCAAAATAAAACGTGAAAGAATCAAGGCACTATATGTCTGGTCCTACAAAAATACCGTCTTTGAAGTAGCTTTTTTTAAACATAATTTTTTTGTTGTCTTTAGTTTTACAGAAAGGGAGTGTCTCATCCCCTAAAGATCTTCTGCAACCCCTGGATGATCGATCATGCTGTGCTGCTTGTGGGATACGGACAACGTGAGTTATATTTCAGTGGCTTGTACTGATACAAATGTGAACTTTTGGGCCCGTATTCACAAAACATTTTATCTTAGCACTAAGAGTTCTCCTAAATAGCAGTAAAAGTTTTTAGCTAAGAGTTTTCTCTTAAAACCCATTCACAAAGATGCTGAGACAAACTTTTACTAAGGAATAGAGAGAAGGGTTGACCTTGTTGCTATGGATGATGTCAGCATGCTAACTAACTCTGCACAAAGTGATTGGCTGATAGGGGAGGGGTCTCTGTCAGAGATTTATTCATAAAATATTGTAGAGGGCGATATTATGTTGCCATATTCAAATAAAGGTTTAAAAAATAAAAATGTAGGCACTAATGTCCATTAGTTGTCAATAATTAAACAAGTATATGTTCAGCTAATTGTCAGCATCGTACATCTGTGCTTCTCAGAAACAATTAGCAGATATGCATATAAACGACATTTTAATTGACCGACTAGAATAATCATGGCTGATAGTAAGACATGCAAACGTAAAAGAAAACTGAACTGGACTCAAGAACAGCTTACCCAACCTGTTAATGAAAACAAGGATATAATCAAAGGAAAATTTGGATTATGGATAACCTCCAAAACCAAAAAAAGATGCGTAGGAAAACATAAGTGTGCCAATAAATGCAACATGTTCCTAAAATGTTTATGTTCCAAGGCAGATAGCTGGCAACAGCCATTTTAGCCATGCTAAAAAAAAAACTAATGGAAACCATTACAAATTTGTTTGGTTTTACTGGTTAAAATAGAAATTGTATTGGTTTTAATGGTATCTGTAATGGTGTCTGTTAATCTCTACTAATAGTGAAGTTTTAGTGTTAAAATGCTTTGTGAAATACTCTTAGAGCAAAAATTTAAGAGTCCTAAATTTAGGATTGACATGCCCATTATTTTTAAGATTTTCTCCTAAATCGGCAAGTTATGAGCTACTTTTAGCCTTAAGATGTTTTGTGAATATGGGCCCAGGTGTTTAAACAGCAAGGCTGTAGAATCAGTCAACAGAGTTGCATAGTGATGTTGGGTATATTTTTCTGCTTTTGTGTGCAGGTAATGGCATTCCATTCTGGGCCATCAAAAACAGCTGGGGAGAGGACTATGGAGAGCAGGTATGAAAAAAATCACCTCAACAATGTACAAATACAACATTTTCTGCTTGTTTCTCAGTCACACAGGTCATGCATTATTAAGAAAATGGCAGTAATCATTATTTATGTTAAAATCATTAATACATGGCCTCTATATAAGAATTTAACTTATATAGACTGTGATATCTTTATTCGTAGACTATGAATCTTACCTCTGCCAATCAGAAATGTTTCCTGTACTTCTCTTATAGGGTTACTATTACCTGTACAAAGGCTCCAAACTATGTGGAATCAACAAGATGTGCTCATCTGCAATTGTGAATTAGACACACACACACACACACACACACACACACACACACACACACACACACACACACAAAGCAAGCAAGCATGGATACAAAACATTTGAAAACCGCTCAGTCATGAACATGTGATGATTGTGTACGGAGATCACTCTGTTTCAGTCATCATGTGATCTGTGGACACAACAGTGTAAAACACTCATTCTGCACAAATTTTCATCAATGTAAGCACATAATTCTCCGTAGCTCAGACGTGAAGTATTACTCAAGGTCATGTACTTTAGTTACCAGTCCTTTTGCTGTAACATACATGCTAAAAAGCTAAAACCCCATTCTATTCAGAATAGCTGAATTTGATGTACATTACCTCAGATCCACATGTGCAGTGATGTTAGACAGCAGATTACCAAATAGCAAATAGCTACAAGTTTACCAGTTTACCATGGTACAGACACAAACATTACATACATGTTGTGATTTTAGACTTTGTGTTTTACTCTAATTAGTTTTGTTATTCTGTGTTTTATCTAATTCTTAATTTAATTCCAAAACAATGAGTCTGTGTCATTTGCTTTTAACCCTACTGAACAGATTCTAGTGTATTTTAATTTTCCAAGTGCATTTTACTGAGTGTTTTAAGCTGCTGGAAACTAGATTTTGCACATTATGAATTTCCACATTATACTGTGTTCATTCCGTTAATGTATGTGTGGCTCTTTTTACCCACACATCTTCCTCATTTTTGGGCACATTTTGCTGCATGGGAAAAAGTTGCTGATGCTGATTCTTCCAAATCCACAGTTGAAGATTTGTTTGAGGTTTGTGTTTGTGTCAAAAGATGAATTTCTCAGTTGCTGTGCTTTTACTGTTCAAACCAGCTGTATCTCTAATGCGTTATCAAAGCTGTATTGCTGAATAAACTCCCAGATGTCTCAGTCATGCTTTATGCTGAAAAAAAAGTTGTTTTTGTAAGTTGAACAATATTCATTTAGTCTAAAATTTGAGCCATTTTAAACTGCATAAAACCAAGGATGAAAGCAACCACAACAGTAAATGTAGCAAGAGAACTATGGTAAACCTCTGAGGTTTGTTTTGACACACTGGTTTTGCCAAAGTTAAAAGTGGAACTTCAATTGTTGTTTGGGTGGTTTGAGGTTTTGGGTGGTTTTGGTGTTTTAGATGTTTTAAATTAAGCAAAATCATGAAAAATATATGTAAAATAAAGAAATTATTAAACTTTTGCATACTGCTAAAATGTATGTCTTGGTGAAAGGGAAAATGCTTTTTATTCAAGGTAATTGCTTGGAAGAGTTTTTGGAGCGCTCTCTAGTGGTTATTTGTGGTAGTTTACCTCAATGTCTGACTAGCTTTGCAATTTCCACGACACCGAAGGCCATTTACATGGCATTGACCTCAACAGAGATCACACAGTTAAATTAAACATGTCATGTTATTTTATTGTCTTAAAAAGTTACACAATCCCCAAGGGAGGGATTTAGTACACTAAAACATTTAACAGCACAACTACACAAACGGGGAATTTCTTTTTTAAATATTATAGACTTTACCAAAAAATCCCCCTTGTAGGTTTTTATACTCAGCTCGACAGATAGGCCATCTCTTACAGAATGACGTAATGTCACAATAAGGAACAATGTTATTGAGAACCATAAGAAATCCATCATGTTTAGGGAAGACATTTCATGGACTATCAGTATTTCGTATGAAATATGTTCATTATAAACAGAACATCCATTCGGATGATTTTTTTTTCCTTTTTCTTTTTACAGTCACCAGAGAACAGGCATTAGTGCAAAAATGGTATAACAAGGTAGTCCTGGCTGCAGTTTATCCATTTATTGGAGAGCGTGACATTTTACAGTCCTCTAGAACTCATGAGGGGACTCGTACTCAGATGAATATGACAGATGTTCACTAAATGGAGCAGTGAACATCGTTTCACAAAAGAAAAAAGCTATTCTTTCAGACTTATAATTTATAACTTATTTAAAAACATAAATCACTGATTCTTATATCCTGGGGCAGAACCGGACGACGAACATAAATACAAAGAATTATTTAGTACACACCTTATTTTTTCCTGTAAGAGCGGGCGCGGCCGTTTGTAAATTTGATGTTGGAGTCTTCCCGGGTCATCCGTTTCAAGTTAGTATTAGCTGTACAAAACAGCTGATTTTGCTGCTTGATATCGCAAACTGGTGGCTCTTACCATGTTATTTTAATGTTTTATCTTAATTTTGAGCACACTGTAGTGCAGTTTTAGCGTTAACTGCACTATTTCTCAAAAGCGGCTAAAGAACCGGAAGTCGCAGAACTTCAAAATTAACAGAAAACGCCTGCGCATTGAAAAATAAGGTGGGTAAACTTGTTTCCTGGTGGATAAATCCTTGTTTTCCATCGTTGCTATTCATAAACCACTTAAATAGGACTGTAAGATAGCTACAAAATGTCTACTGTCATGTGACATAATTTGCTACATTTGTCAACGACATGAGTCATCTCAAATATTTATCATAAATACTGATAAATTTAGCCTTCAACTTTAAGAATGAATAAAATATGACACTATCATCATAACCATATGAATATTAACTGAGTATAGCCACTTTGTTTCTCTGGTGTTGCTAAAAGTAGGCTATTCTAATCCACTTTATAAGACCCACTGGGACCATTACAGTTTCCATTAAAACCAATATAATTCTGTGACGGTTTCTATCGAGTGTTTGCACTTACGTCGTGGTTTGGTCAGTTAACCTTACTCGAATGCGCAGCCATATAGGCGATACTCGGATGTAAAGAACAGCATGGACTACTCGGTTAATATAGACCTTTTTCCTGAGTAAACGATGAGCGCCGCCATTACGAATTCTAACGTCAGATTGAATGCTTTTCTGTTCCGGTCTCCATAGGAACCCATTCAAATAGCGTCCATCTGTTTTTAATGTAGTTAACGTCCGCTGCTTCGTGTCATCTACACACTCATTAAAGTGAAGCACTGACAAATGACGGTCATTGCGACATAGCCAAGTGATGGCGCTATGGAGCCATGTGCTTTTTAAAAACATTTTAATAGGTTTAACATTAGTTTATTAGCTCGGAATATACCCTAATTTGACTAGAAACAATGCAGACCGGAAATGCAACGCATTCTTTCAGTTAAGAGTCGGACTTACTTCCGTGTTCAGGAAAAAACGTCTATACTACTGAATACGTTGTTCTGCTATTTATGCTGTATAAACCACAAAAAAAAAAAACAATGTGTGGAAGCTGCTAAATCTTACAGAGAAGTACTTAGTAAGCAGGAAAGGGTGCAATATTTTGACAAACTAAAGTTAATAGGTGATAAACATACGTACAAGCAGTATTAATTAAGATATCAGCCTAATATTTCACCTACCTGACTGAAAATTATAAGAACAAACACGAATGTTGTCATGATTCTTACTCTGGAAATCCTAGTTCAGTTTAGCCAACCATAAACACCCTTGGTTCGTTCCTCAGTTGTTGTTTTTTGCACTATTCTCCTTGATTTGTTTGAACTTTTGGCAGTCTATAGTAGCCTACTCCAAATGTTTTCCTGGTCCAACCGATTAGTACAGCCCAAAACATGACAATAATTGACCATTTTGAGCAGCAATAATCAGCAAAATATGTGAGTTTCATTCAGTTTAGAGTCATTTTTTTACATTCAGTGCCGCCAATATGGCCGATTAAAGATGTCGTGAAAACACTATTTTTAGTTGTACAAAACAGCTAGTTTAGCTGCTTGATATTGTAAATTGGTGTGTCTTACCATATTATTGTAATATATTTTCTTAATTATGAACAATTATGAAGTTTTACCGTTTACCGCGCATTGTTATTTTTCTCGTTGTGTCTCTATAGTGGCTAATGAACAGGAAGTCTCACCCATAGACAAAGTGGATAGGAAATTATCTAACAATCCAAAACATTTTTATTGCAGTCTTTATGGTAGAGGTGGCAAATAATGGAAAGGGAATAAATATATGTATATATAAACTGTAATAATAAACTTGTGAAATATTATTACTATTTAAAATAACACATTTTCTATTTAAATATATTTAAAAATGCCATTACTCAGTGTTAAAAACAATACAAACTTTGATTTTTTTTGGTTTTGCCCCATAACTCAAGAATCAGTGAAATATTGTTCTTATGCTTACCATGAATTTGTGTACTAAAAGTAACTGAAAAAAAAAAATAATAATAATTGTAATCATAATAATAATAATGATAATCATAATAAGAATAAATAATTGAACATGGCTGGACATATCAGAGATATGAAGTTCTAAATTATCCACTCTATATGGGTCCTATATGATTCCAAACTCTACACAAGTCTCCTCTCTAGTACAATGAGATTTGGCTCTATTAGTATGAGAACAGTAGGTTACTAACGCTTGATGATGGAGATGTGATTGAAAAGCACTAGCAGTACATTCACAGTTTGCAAGCTGATAGTGGTTTGTCTAATACAGCGGGCCTAAGGTGGGGGTGGACGTCTCTCATGTCTCCCTCTACGACTGTACAAATAGTGGAGGTAGCAATGTGTGTATTCTGTGTCGTCTAGTAGTTGAGCACCTGGTTAAAAGAGAAAATCTGGAAAAACATGGATTCCAACTTTTTTTGTTCTTTTTTTTTTAAAGAATAACGGTCCATTCAATGAGAAAGCACCAGTAATATTTAAATTGGTATTTTTATAAACAAATAATGCCATAATGGTGGTATGTTTCGTTAAGATTCTACATAAACGCCCCAGAGAAATCCCAGGACGGCGGACGATACACAAGGATGCGGTAAAACGATTCCAGCAGAAACAGATGAGCTTCTTGGGATTTCCAGGGAGATTATCGTGGCCTTCAAATTTTGGCCAGCAAATGTGAGACACTAAGTCAGTAGAGTTCAGAGGGACCTGAGCGTACAGAATGAAACACTAGACACAGCGATGAATGAATAGGCAGAGGCAACGCAGCCAAGTTTGGATCAGAAGACAGTTAAGACCCGTAGTGGATACATTAAGCTATAAAGGACACCTACAAATGAGTTTGATCGAGGATTTTATCCCAAACAGATCGTAGATCGGCGTAAATTTAGTCCTAATGACTTGTTTGTCTGCAGCAGTATTTGTTACAAATATCAAAAAAAGCAAAAGATACCTCCAGTGAATCATGATGAAGTGTGTTTTTTGAAACACGTCTACATTTGAAAACAGCAGGAACGCGAGCTCAGAAGGTCCTGTCTGTACGATTTTTAACAGTCCTGGTGAAGTTGGGTTTGACGGCGGTCCCCATCACTACACGCTGGTGATGGAGGCCTGTTTCTCCGTGCGGTTGGCGGGTGGCTCACGGATGGTACGGAAGCTGGGGGGCTGGTAGGGCGGCGGGGGTCTTTTGGTGCCAATGTGTCCTGGACTCAAAGCCATATTCTGGCGCCTGCTATTTTCCACATTACTCGAGGTGTTCGAAGCGAGGCTTTCCCGCGTGCTGAAGCAGTACAGAAGGACAGAAAGGGAAAGAGAATGAAAGTGTTATGAAGAAAGCAGAAATGGAAAATTGATTAGTAACAGGCTGAAGAAGAAACAAAGATGTGGTTAGTCAAGGTTAACAATCACAGTCTTGTTATTAAAGGGTTAGTTTACCCAAAAATGAAAATTAGCTCATCATTTACTCACCCTCCAGGCGTCCTAGATGTATATGACTTCCTACTTTCATACAAAGTTTTAAAACAAAGTTTTATTACAAATTATTCTGGCACTTCCAAGATTTATGATGGAATAGATGGGTGTTTTTCTTCATCAGTCCAGAACAAGTCCAATAAAGTGCATCCATCCATAAAAAAAAAAAGAGGCTTACATGGCTCCGGGGGGTGAATAAAGGCCTCCTGTAGCGAATCAATGGTTTGTTGAAAGAAAAATATCCATATTTAAAATGTAAGAATCACTTTAATCTAGCTTGCCCCAGCTGGTTGTACATCGGAAGTGACAAACGCAAATGTGCCGTGGAGAGAGGCAAACACAGCATATGTCACGAATTAGAAGTTCAACATGAGGATTTGTAAAGAAAACTGTGCTTCCTTTACTCCTGTAAACAAACGCTGGTTTGTGTGAGACTCACCGGTGCATGCGCAACGCCGGCGTCATACGTCATCCGCCCAGAAGGGCTTCTGTGTAGACCAGTTGGTACAAGCTAGATTGAAGTTACTACGTTTACAATATGGATATTTTTCTTACAAAAACATCTTGATAAGCTACAGGAGGCCTTTATGCACCCCCCGGAGCCATGAGAGGCACTTTTTATTATGGATGGATGCACTGCATTTGACTTGTTTTGGACTGATGAAGAGAAACCCCCGCCTATGCCATTCTAAAGCTTTAAAAAAAGCCAGGATAATTTTTAATATAACTCTGATTGCATGAAGGAAGTCATATACAACTGGGCTAATTTTCATTTTTGGGTGAACTAACCCTTTAATGCTGATCAGGGTTGTGCACCATTCAGAACTAAGAATGCAGTTCAATTTCCAAATAACCTTCTGAATTCTAATCAAATTTGCAAACAGGATGTGGATTTGAATTGGATTATAAAGAAGAATTAAAATTGTGTGTCTACAACTAGTTCCCTTCCGAAGGGAACTCTCACTGCGTCCTCTAGAGGGCGCTTTTGGGGAAACGCTGCAGCGTGCCTCGAGTCTGAAGAATGCATAGAAAAACTACATGAAATGGCCGGCGCCAGCGTATGACGTCACCGCGGCGCGTCAGTCCATGCCGTTGCGTCACTACCGGGAGACCATAACATAAAGAGGCGCCCGTGCAACACAATACATCTTCGCTGTCTTCAGCTTTCCCGGTTTGGATGTGCATGGGAAGAAACGGTAAGAATCCTTTCTTTGAACTACTATCATGGCAAGCACTAGCAAGTCGTTTAAACGGTGTGTTCATCCGTGTCCGCGTTATTTGACACCTGATGACACACATGATCTTTGCGATATTCTGTTTGGGCTAAGAGCACACACGCGATGTCCTTGAGGGGGCATTGTGTATACATTATGAGCGCTTCTCTATGAAGAAGCTCCGGTCTCGTCTGTCTCTCTTTCTGAGGAAAGATGAGCGTCCACTTGCCCCTCGCGGTTCGGGTCCTGCCGTTGCCGAGGCACGGAGGAAACTGAGCTCGTGGGGCTCGCAAGTGGAACTGGCTGACGATCTTGAGAGGGGTCTCTCTCTCTCGCCAGCCGGAGACGACGACAGGCTCCTAGCTGATGATGGTGCGTTATCGCTGACGTCATCAGATCCAGGAGCAAGTGCTCTTTTGGGTTCCACCCAAGAAGAGCAGGAAATGCTAGAGATGGATGAAGACGCTGAGGCTGAATCCTCTCTACCTTCCTGCCCTGCATACGAAGAGCTGCCAGAGGTTATGGACCGCACCACGGCCAGGCTTGTCCTGCTGTGGAAGCGGGCTAGAAAGATAGCGCCGCGGGGTCGCCTTGACGAGCGATATCTTTTCAGGCCATAACCATCCAGCTCTGGTGAGTCTCCCATTCCTTCCCGATCTTCATACTGAAATCGAGAGGGTCTGGCAAAAGCCGTACGCGGCGCGCATTCATAGTTCGTCCATTGCGAACTATGCTAGTATCGAGGGTTTGCGCGACCACGGCTATGAGAGGACGCCCCTTGTGGAAGAGATGCTATCTCTCCACAGGGCGGGCTTTCTCTCTCAAGACTCCCTCTCTGCCTTCTCCGGCCCTGCTGAACGGCAGAGCGTATGCAGCAGCAGGTCAGGCGGTGGGTGCACTGCACACCATGGCAGTGCTCCAAGCCTACCCAGCCGATCTGCTGAAAAATCCTTTATCCCTCGAAGGTCCAGGTCTCAGCCCGAACACCACAGGGGTCCTGCTCCGCCTCCTTCTGAGGAACGGAGGTAGGTGCAGAAGGCTAGTGTTGCATCCCGCGCTCCTCCCCCGCCTGCGAGCAGGTCTAGGAGGCGACGCGGATCGAGAGGTGACAGACAGGATTTCAGGGAAGTCATCCAAGCGAGACAAAATTCTCGCAGGGGTCAGAGTAATACCTCTCCTTCCCTCGGTCCAGTCGGGTCGCCATATTAATTCCTCTGTCTCCATTTAAGCTACCTGCACTCCCCGGACCCATGATGTCCTTTGGGGGTTCTACCTGTATAGAACCCTAATTTTCGGACGGTCTGGAATCAGGCGGTCTCTGAAAAAAAAAAAAAAACCCTGCCTCTTTCTATGAAACAGGATGCTTTTAAATGGGTGAGTATGATCCATTTTTTACGTGAAGGAACTTCATACTGTCTCAGACCTGTGTATGTTTTTCTCTATTCACAGAAGAAATACGACGAGTCTACGGCAGACGCCCCCTCTGATCCTATGGATTAAGGTTACGGCAGTGTTTGCCCTCTCCACTCCACAGGCTGTGCGGTAAACCAACCCTTACAGCATATATTACACATAGGACCTCTGTCCTCTTCAAGGTAAGCTCCCTAAGTTTTTCTTAGGTTTGCCCTTGGTATGTTTATGCTGTCCTTTGCAGGCCTAGTGTAGACTTATGTCCTGTTGAGACAGGAGCATAACTCCCTAGTTACGCCCCCCTTATGGCTGGATAGGCGTGTTGCCTGCAGGGTTTGGGTTGCGTGTTGTGTTTTTCCCTCAGAAAAGGAATGTGGAAACATCTCAACGGAGCACCCCTCCCTTCCGGTTGTATGGTGGTGTCCGTCTACACAACACTTGTTCCAGCACAATCGGGCTTCCCCCTTCAGTGGTTAAACGAGCAAAAGGAAATTTTTCCTTTCTCCCTAGGTAAGCATCTTAAGATATTTATATTTAAGATTGCACTAGTATGTTTAACTCTGTTGCAGACGGCCTGCGTGCGAGGATCCGCTTCGTGTCCTCTCCTAAATACGGTTTCTATGGAAACTGAGTGTCTACACCTGTTGAGACAGGTGTTCACTTACATAGGAGTACCAGCAGTCCGGAGTGCTCGCTGCGGACTCGGAGCAGGTTTGGTTGCTCCCTTTTCTGCGGAAAAGGTTTTTTATTTGAGCACCACCTGGTGACACGCTTTCCAGCTGGGGTCTTGATTCTCGGTGTGCACTCCCCTTTCTGAGGAAAGGGTTTTTATCTGAGCGCTACTTTGAGACTCTCTTCAAGTCGCCTCATTCTAAGCCTGAGGGCTGAAGCAGCACTTGATGTAGGATCTACACCCAGGCTGTCGAATGTCTCCCCTACAGAGGGTTTGAGCATCCTTCGGTGTTTAACACCTTAGAAAGCCGTCACTTTAGGATCGATTCTCGCTCCCCAGGCCTAGTTCCACTTCCCTTTCTGAGGAAAGGTTTACGAAGTGTCTGAACTAGGAAGCTGCCCTTATTCATTTCGGAGCTTCCCAGAAACTTTCAAGGCAAACAGTGCTCCCCTTTCTGAGGAATGGGTTTGTTAAGGTTAAGAGCTCACGTTCCTCCCTGTGCGCAGGATTGCTGGAACGGACCTGAGCTCCCCTAATCCAGGGTTTCCTTCAGAGCAACTTCCCAGGACTGAGTGCTCCCCCTTCTGAGGAATGGGTTTGTTAAGGTTAAGAGTAGGGATGCTCATATTGACCGTTTAACCGTTAACCGACAGTAAGAATTTTAACCGATTATTACTATCAGTTAAACGGTTTAAAAGGGTTTTTTTCTATTCCTTTTTTTTTACGTTTGCTGCATGGTGAAAGAAATAATGCTATTTGTAAGTTATCTGTTTACTCACGCGCGCGTGTCGACACGTGCAGTGTGGCTGTACAGACATATTTCGCTTCACCTTTACTTAGTAAACAGATGTAGTATATGCAACTCAATGGCAAGTGGCGTTATTGGGTTATCAGGGAGTGAATCCTTGAGTGAATGTATTCAAATTCTGAATGAATTATAGTCTAGAAAGTGCGCAATAGGCGCTCCCGTTACAATCACTGGAAAGCTATCACTCATCCTAGAGTAGTTCATCGCAATCTCATAAAGTTATTAAAAAGTAACAAAATAACCTTTACACTGCACAATTAATCTCTTATTTATATAATGCCAACACTTTCTTTGTTTTAATAAGAGAGTTCGCGAAAGTGTAGAAATCAGCAAAATTGAAACCGGCACTTTGGTTGGTGAGTGGATTGTAACATAGCCTCCTCTGATTGGCCACAGTGATAATCAAATCAACATACATGTCTGTGATTGGCTATTGCTGAACGCTGTAAAACACGCGCTTCTCCACACGCATATGACAGTGGATGGAAGTCCCGAACCGCAAATTGAAAGGGTTTTTGTGATGGTGTTTTTTTCGCGGATCTAAGAGTTAACAGGCAGCGGTCCAGCCTATCCGTAGAGCATGTGGACATGTTAAAAACTAGGCACACTGAGGTATTGGCTGGCCTGCTATATATTTTTATGTCCGACGAGAAGAATAAGACCGGTACAGTTCTTCAAAGCGCATAAAAGGATTCAGTGTGTTTTAGTTTTGTCATCTTAATTAGCTAGTTATTTAATTTATACATATTTAGTGTAGGCCTATTTATATTATTCATTTTTTTCATTCAGATTTTCTCTGTTCTCAGAACCGAGTACCGAAGTATAATTATGTCAATACAGTTTTTGTTGTTGCTCTGTATGCTGCTGTTTGCACGTTGAAATAAAACATTTGCTTGTATTTTTAATGTATCATCACAGATACTCGTGCATTCTATTTTTATTTTAAACTAATTTATTATTCTAATTTTATCAGTTAACGGTTAATGTTCGGATAACGAGCAGCGGTTGTCGGTCAGGAAAATTAACCGAAATGAGCATCCCTAGTTAAGAGCTCACGTTCCTCCCTGTGCGCAGGATTGCTGGAACGGACCTGAGCTCCCCTAATCCAGGGTTTCCTTCAGAGCAACTTCCCAGGACTGAGTGCTCCCCCTTCTGAGGAATGGGTTTGTTAAGGTTAAGAGCTCACGTTCCTCCCTGTGCGCAGGATTGCTGGAACGGACCTGAGCTCCCCTAATTCAGGGTTTCCTTCAGAGCAACTTCCCAGGACTGAATGCTTCCTCCCTCCTGAGGGTAGGAATCTACCAGGGACAGACCTTTGAGAGTTATGGACCTGCTACAAGGATGTTGGCGTGCCCCCTTTCCAGGGTTCACTTATAAGAGCACCACTCCTTGGTGGCCAAGTTCTCCTCCCTGTTTCCCAGGGTAGGAGCTTGACCTTCATGCTTCAGGTTTCTACTCTCCAGCCTTTATTCTGGATGTATGCTCCCCTCTATGAAGGGTAACAGTGAGAGCATTCGCTCCTGTTCGGTTGTGCAGCTCCCCTTCTGGGAAGGGTCTTCTATGAGCGCCAACCCACCTTCGTGAGATTGCCAGACCTTCATACAGGTCGCGTGGACCGGGCTGTGCACGCTTCCCCTTTTCATTAAGGGTTCCCTAAAAGACAGCAGTGCCCCCTTCTGGAGAAGCGATCCTCCCTGTGGATCAGGGTCAGGATTTTTGTCCTCTACTGTCGTCCACTATTGCAGGATGGTCTCAGCTCCATGTTCTTCTCTGTTGACAGATAGCTTGCGAGCTTCTGTCCAGGGGAGGGTTAGTGTGGCAATCCCCTCACCTTCAGGGTTATCCCCTTTCCGTCTCTTCAGACGGCATGGAGCTGATAGTGAAACCCTCTGGGAAAACACTCTCCTTAAATCCGATCATGTCGGTAAGCGTCCCACGCTATGCCTGGGCGTCTTCCAGTTAAAACCACAAGTGTGGTAAGTGCACACACACCTGGGGCACTTCTATAAAATCCACGTGTTGGTAGGTTCCCACCAAGTTTGGGTTCCTCTTTTAAATCCCTTTTTGGTATGGGTCACACGTTTTGCCTTGTTCCCATCTATTGGAGTCGGCTCACAACCCCGGTTCCCTGGGTTCGACTCCTTTGATATCTTAGCTGATGTCTGCTGACCATCCACTATTAGGGCGCGCCACTACTAGTGGCCCTTTGAACGGACCCAGGACAGGTTTCTGCCCTCATATGGGAGCCAGTTCCTGAGGGAACTAGGCCCTATGTTGCGGTAGTTTCTGGTTCTGACAAGTCTAAGTTTCCATCGAAGCTTAGCCGTTTCCCTCAGAAGGAATTACTATAATTCCAAGCCTGAGCTGTGCCCTGGGTTCTACCCAGTCTGGTAAGTGGGTAACAGGTCAGGCCTCTGGCCGGGAGGGGTAACGTTTTGACAGCCGTCACCACGTCCTAGTAGGGGCAATTCCTCTCAGAATTGTTGCTTAGTGCTCGCTGGCTTAGCATGCACTCCCCTCAGCATGGCAGTGTTGGTATACCGTTCCCCAAAAGCGCCCTCTAGAGGACGCAGTGAGAGTTCCCTTCGGAAGGGAACGTCTCAGGTTACGTATGTAACCCTAGTTCCCTGAGAATAGGGAACGAGACACTGCGTCCTCTAGGCTTCTTCGCCATGCTTCGGACGATAAAGCTTCAGACTTTGAAGATGTATTGTGTTGCACGGGCGCCTCTTTATGTTATGGTCGCCCGGTAGTGACGCAACGGCAGCGACTGACGCGCCGCGGTGACGTCATACGCTGGCGCCGGCCATTTCATGTAGTTTTTCTATGCATTCTTCAGACTCGAGGCACGCTGCAGCGTTTCCCCAAAAGCGCCCTCTAGAGGACGCAGTGTCTCGTTCCCTATTCTCAGGGAACTAGGGTTACATACGTAACCTGAGACGTTTTGGGTTATGCAAAAACTAAACATTATATTATAAAAAACAAAGATTATTTAAAAATAAATAAATATATTAAAATATATATATAATAATAATAAATTACAGGGTCTAGATTTGTCAAAATTATGTAATTATTACTGTTTTATCACAAATACTGTATTGGACTAAAGAAATTCTTGCAGAGTATCTGTATTTAATTCCTCTTCCTGTCAATCCAATTCAACATCCTGTGCCATGTTGCCTGTTCACTTCAGAATTCAGAATTTTGCCCAAATCTGATACTAAAACAGGAAAAAAGTAAGTAGGACAACAGAGAAGAGAAAGGACAGGAGCAAAATAGTTCTCCCAATCAAGTTATCCCATGATTTACTTTCCCTCAAGCCATCCTATATGACTTTTTCTTTCAGAAGAATACAATCAGAGTTATATTAAAAATGTCCTGGCTCTTCCAAGCTTTATAATGGCAGTGAATGGGTGCTGAGATTTTAAATTCCAAAAAACTGCATCCATCCATCATAAAAAAGCACGTTCTCCACGTGGCTCTGGGGGGTTAATAAAGGCCTTCTGAGAAGAATCAATGTGTTTGTGTAAGAAAAATATCCATATTTAAAACGTAGAATTTTTATAATAAACCGTAATTTCTAGCTTCCACTGTTGCATGCGCATTTACGAGAAAGTGGCATTCCAGCAGATGACGCAGGATGTAGGCTTTGCTCCAGTGAGAATATGCTAGTGTCATGAGAGACAAGTTTTGTTTACAGCAAAAGAAAAATCAGTCTCCTATTTGCTTATATTGGAATTCCTTCATAAATCCTTTTTTTGTACTACAAATTCGTGACTGGTGTTGTATTGATTTCTCCTCTGCACTACGGCATCCGCTGGAACGCCACTCTCTCATGAATGCATGTACTAAAGTTAGCGGAAGCTAGAGATTAGGGTTTATTAATTTTTAAATATGGATATTTTTCTTACACAAATGCATCGATTTACTTCAGAATACATTTTTTAAACCCCTGGAGCTATGTGGAGTATTTTCTTATGATGGATGGATGTACTTTTTTGGGCTTCAAAATAGGGCTGCACGCTAAATCAAACGGCAATTAATACACAGAGACGTAAATCTCTGACAAGCTATGCCAAATCGCGCTCAAAATCGAATGCGAATCAAATGCAATTTTGAGCGCGATTTGGCGTAGCTTGTCAGAGATTTACGTCTCTGTGTATTAATTGCCGCTCCAGTGGAACCTGAGCGGAACGCACGTGATGGAGATTTACTACTAATCAAAGTACCGGCTTCATTGACTAAACGCGCCTCACAATATCGTTCGATTTATCGTCCAGCCCTACTTCAAAATCTCAACATCCATTCACTGCCATTATAAAGCTTGGAAGAGCCAGGACATTTTTTAATTGAACTCAGATTGTAGAAAGTTATATACACCTAGGACGGCTTGAGGGTGAGTAAATCATGGGGTAATTTTCATTTTTGGGTGAACTATTCCTTTAACATTTAAGACTATGACAAAATGGGGAATACAAACCTGAGGGAACAGAACATCTATAAAGGTTTAGGGTGGTGATGCATTAATTTATATGTTGACACTAAAAGCCGTGTGTCAATAGATGCTACTCTCAAAAGCCCAAACCTGCCCAGTGTAAGATTTAGGATTAGTTATAATAATAGGGAAATATCACAGTATTTGGCCCATTTTAAATATGACTGTCCAAATTTGAAAGGAGAGATCTACATTTATTAAAATCAAATGACAAGTGGAATCTATTCAGGTGACATACGGCCCAGCTCCAACTCTTACTAGTTAATTTAGCTTTAACCGAGCAGTACTTACTAGTACATATATTAAGTATCAGTGTCTTGATCAAATTTCAACCCTTCCAAATACATAACTTTAAAAATCAGCATTTTATTAACCATTACGACATGTACAGTTGAACTAAAAAGTTTACATAGACCTTGCAGAATCTGCTAAATGTTAATTATTCTACCAAGACAAAAGGGATCATACAAAATTCATGTTATTTTTTATTTAGTACTGACCTGAATAAGGTATTTCACATAAAAGATGTTTACATATAGTCCACATAAGAAAATAATGAGTTTAGGACAACTGAGAGACTCATATGCAACTATTACAAAAGGTTCAAATGCTCACTGATGCTCCAGAAGGAAATACAATGCATAAAGAGCCAGGGGTGTAAACCTTTGAACTAAATTAATATTGTGTATTTTTTATTATTTTGCCTAAATATCATACTTTTTTCATTTAGTACTGCCCGTCAGAAGATACATGTTTCACAAAATACAAAATAAGCTACATTTACCCTGTTTTTCAAAATCAAAAAGGGCTCTAAATGCACTGTGTTTCCTTCTGGAGCATCAGTGAGCGTTTGAACCTTCTGTAATAGTTGCATATGACTCCCTCAGTTCCTCAGTGTGAAAAGATGGATCTCAAAATCATCTTCGTTGGAAAAGGTTCATATACACAAAAATGCAGAAAAACCTAAGAATTTGTGGGACCTGAAGGATTTTTCTAAAGAACAGCAGGCAGTTTAACTGTTCGGGACAAACAAGGGACTCACAAACAACTATCGCTAAACAAACAAATAAACAAAACAAAAACACAGCTGTAGATCATTCAGGTAACAACACAGTATTAAGAATCAAGTGTGTGTAAACTTTTGATCAGTGTAATTTTTATAAATGCAACTATTCTTTGGGCTATATGTAAACAACTTTTATTTGAAATATCTTATTCAGGTCAGTACTAAATAAAAAATAACACACATTTTGTATGATCCCTTCTGTTTTGGTAAAATAATTAACATTTTGCAGATTCTGCAAGGTGTATGTAAACTTTTGACTTCAACTGTATTTGATAGAGGCTTAAAAAAACTTGTTGGATATTTGAAAATAAAATGTTATAATTGGGCCAAGAAACTACAATATTTTAAATTACAAAATATTCTGGGAGATTCCATGAAAGGGTTATACAATAATGTACAACTTTTTTATAATGCATTAAACAATAACACGTGTTTAAAAGACGTTTGACATATCACACAATTTTAGCTTGAATTTCCCTCTTCTATGAGGGGAAAGTGCACGTGCAAAATAGGAGAATGAAAACACAAGAAGGAATTGCGCAAAACTAACACACATACAAACAGGGTAAAAACTGCAACTGAACCACTGTATGAAAAACAACATACTTTAATTTGGAAAAACAAACAAACAAAAAACACAATTAAAGAAAACACACACACAAAAAATTAAAAATATGGGGGCACATTTTGTTCCTCAAATGTTTGAAATGTCTCATCAGGCTTTTGGCACTGAGCGGGGTCGCCATCACTGTAGTGAAGCGTTTTTAACCCGCTCTGCCTCATAGGGTGACCTGAGTATTAGCACAGTGCTTGTTTTTCTTCATCCAGTCACATTTTTCTAAACACAGTCAGAAAATATCCACTTCATCCATTCAAGAAGTCTAAGATTTTTAAAACACAATTTATGTCACACTTCTTTATATCACTCTGGATGACACCAAGCCTTTTTAATGTTGGATTTTTGCCTGCAAAACAGACTTAGTATCCAACTTTAAAGTGTTTTCTGAGTCACTATTATTGCACTGCAATGTCTGAGCATGAAAACGCCTACTGGAAGTTTGCAGTATGAGAGGTTTCAGACATTTGGAAGACAAGATCAAAAGGTTGCAGGTTGAAGGGGAGGATGAGGGTAACGGTAGGACGTAAAGTTGCACAAGTTGCATCATGTGCTCAAAGCAATTCGTTCTTTAAGTAAGGCCACAAACATATCAATAGATAAAGTGACAGACATGTGCTAATCCATTTTGTATTGTGAGAATTTTGAGAACAATGTCAATTAACCCAATGGATTTTGGATGAGAACACAGAATGCAACAATGCAGCACTTACAATACAAACATGACGTTCATTTAGACAAAAATACAACATGTTATTTAAACAAAAATTCAGTTAAAGACAAAACCAATAGTGTAAACCCTTTTAGAGACTGCAGTTGTAGAACTGGTAGTGGTTGACCTACATTAAGGTGTATTCAGTACCTCTCACAAGTTAGGGCCTCTCCCATTTTAGTGAAAAGATGAGCCATAGTACAGTAGTATTAGGCCACAAACATACTCTAAGCAAAATGCATGAAATGCAATGTGTAAAATGCATACTCATCGCTTCTGCAAGGGCTACTATAGTGGTAAGGTATATTTCAAGTCAACTACTGTCATAGCAGAACAACCATTTTGACAACCAAGCAAGTTAAACTTAAACTGTTGATGAGTTTATAGCTATAGTACAGACCACTAAGGCCTACAATGGGTTGGCTAAGCACTGGTGTTCTTGCATAGAGTATGTTTTTGGCCTTAATGTCATTCACAGAGGTGGTTACTACTGCTTAAAATAAGAAAATGTAAGGTTTGCATGAATTGGGATTAAACTAAGGCTCTACAGAATCCTGTCATGTCTATAAAAGCATAAAACCCTAAATGTTCCTGCAAGTTAACACTGAGTTAAAAACAAGGATAATAACGTATGTCTATTCATAGAATAGCATACCCCTCATTTCAGACACACCCTATTGCCAACACAACAAATGAAACAAACCCTTAAAGTGGCCCTGAGTGCCTTACCGTGGGGAATTAAATCCACTGTCCACAGTCACACTGCTGGAGTCCATACTGTCCAATCGGGTAGAATGGACTGATTTTTGGCTGTTGTTGCTCTCACCTTCCTTGGGACTTAGAAAGGTAAGGTTCTTCTCAAACTTGCGCTGCAAATCCCGCTCTTTCTCTCGTTCCAGCAGCCATTGCATTGTCCCTCCTTCTTCTAGAACTTTCCCCTCCACCCGGTTCTTATGACTAGTCTCCTCAGAGTCGTCATCCGACACGTTGTAATAGTCGAAGGTGGTTTCTGCACACGAAGCCTGCTCCTGAGCCGAGGACGGTGGCACGGTCAGTGGTAGAGGTTTATCGAAATGCTCCTGAGTCTCCAGGACCTCTGTCGACTTGGTGTGAGGGGACTTACCTATCGTACCTGGCCTTGAGAAACTGCTCTCCACATAGTCGGGAGGTTTGAACAGAGTCTCTTGGCTGTAAACCTCTGGCATTTTGTCCAAGTCACCTGAGTCGGGATTGAGTTGGTGCAACAATCGTCCATTGGGGAGATGCTCGGGAGTTTGGCTCGTTGACGCAATAGAAATACTACTTTGTCCCTTTGCTGTCTCCTCTTTATATTCTATAGGGTGAGGTGGCGTAAGATGAGGGGTCAGTCGGTCCGAGGAGATCCCCTTCCAGACGCTATCTGTAAAGTCATGGCTGGGTTTTGCAAGAGAAGGCGGCGCAGAGAGAGAGACTTCATTTGCTGCAGTGCACTGGAAATAGTCGTCTACTGGCGTTTTGGGAGAGCAAGACTTCAGGTCGTTGTAAGCGGGAAGACTATCCCTGCTTTTACTCTTCTCCAGCGTCCGGTAAAGCACAGCATCCTCCGAGGAACCTCTTCCAACATCAGGCACACAAACGTCAGAGTGTAATCTAGCAGCAGAGAGCATGATGCGGGAGTAGTGGGTCGCCTGCGCAGATGCCCTCAAAGTACCGTCGTCAGTGTAGTACCGACTCCTGTCATCGGGACTGCACTCAAAGTCCTCTGGGCCACCTAAGTATGGACCACCAAGTGGTCCCTTGGAGTTGTCCATGGACCGCGACCTTTCTTTGGCCTTGTCCGACCTCTCATTCCGTGACTTTCTCTCTTGCGTATGACTATGACTTCGATGGACTTTGGAATGTGACTGTGCCCTAGAAGGTTCTGGGAATGGCATTTCTGTCCGCCGCTTTGCCAGTTCCCCAGAAACATCCCACTCGGGAGCGGTGGTAAAGTGAGACTCCACAATATTGGGGTTGCTGTGAACCATATACTTTCCCCTATTCCGCTCCATGGACATCATGGTTTCGCGTGGAGAACGTACTAATGAGGAGCTGTAGAATCTGTAATCCCGATCATAGGTTATGTCCAGATTGGATCCTTCAGAAGGATCCCCCCTGGATGCACGTGTTTTGCTATGGGAACGTGAGGCCTTGCCCTGCTGGGCCTTTCGATGGCTACGACTCCTCTTGCTGCGGGCGCTCTGCTGAGCCGAGGAGTTCGCCTTGTTGCGCTGCGCCTTTTCCTCCTCCAACCGCTTCATTACGGCTGTGTGGCGAGCCAGGTTCTCCACCGTGAGATCTGGGTTGATCCGACGGATGATCTCCATCTCCACCTCTCTAGGAACAGTACTGGGTGTCTCCTCGTCCCGCAGTGGCCACTCCTCAGGTGGGAACTGGGCTGAAAATGTGGCTAGATGTTTCGTCTTGTCCTTTTTGAAGCTCAACCTGAACAGCTTCAGGCCGAACTTCTTCGACTGCTTCTCCCCACTGCTGCTGCTTCCGTCTTTGTGTTTACTGTTTGTCTCCGTTTTAAATGGAAAACTAAGCGAACTCTTGCTCTTACTCTCTGATGGCTGCTGAGGGGGCGGAGACACAGGAGAAGACTCTTTATGCTCCTTAGACCTTCTCTGTATGGTTGAGGTATGCGCACTAGGGATGTCCTCCCGGTAGCTGTTGTTGTAGGAGTCACTGTGGTTCTTGTGGTGAGGTCTTTCCCGGACACATCCGGATGTGGAGGGGGTCATGGTACTTGAGTGAGGAGAGGTACACGGCTGCTGTTGCTGCTGCTGCATCCGCTCCGGTATCCTCTCGTCCAAGTGGTACCACTTGCTGTTAGTCCTAATGAGGGAAGGCGTGATGAAGTATGTCTGCTGGGTGACAATGAAATAACCCTCTGGGGTGGGGTAGATCTTCCGCTCTCGGACCAGCATGTTGAGCGTGTGCCGCAGGATCTCCATACTTGGAGTGGGGACGCCTACCAGATACAAAAAGAGAGAAAAGACAGTCAGGTCCAATGCTTCAAAACAAATATCTTAACTTCAACAATATGATACCATGATTGTACATGATGACCAATATTAAAGGGATAGTTCACCCAGTAAGGAAAATTCTGTCATTAATTACTCATCCTCATGTTGTTCCAAACCCATAAGACCTTCATTCGTCTTCAGAACACAAATTAAAGTATTTTTGATGAAATCTGAGAACTTTCTGACACTACATAGACAGCAACGCAATTACCACATTCAAAGGCCCAGAAACATAGTAACGACATAGATAAACTAGTCCATGTGACATCAGTGGTTCAACCATAATGTTACGAAGCTACAAGAAGATACAAGAGTCGTGTTTTAGTTTTTTTGTGCACACAAAGTATTCTCGTAGCTTGATAAAATTACGGCGACTAATAGTCGACTAAAACTGAATGACTAATAGTCGACCAGAAAAATCTTTAGTTGAGAGCAGAACTACAAAAAGTATTCTCATAGCTTGATAAAATTACAGTTCAGCCACTGATGTCACATGGACTATTTTAATGATATCCTTACTACCTTTCTGGGTTTTGAACAAGTCACTTCCATTGCTGTCTATGTTGGGTCAGAAAATTCTTGGATGAACAAAGGTCTTACGGGTTTGGAGCGACATGAGGGTGAGTAATTAATGACGGAATTTTCATTTTTGGGCAAACTATCCTTAATATGGTATTATAAACTACATGCTGTAACTTCTTAAATCAAGGACTTACAATTCATCCATTTATAACATTTACTGTGCATTATTCATTGGTTGCCTTTCATGTCATCCGCTCACATTGACCAATATACCACATCAGAGTTTTTATATCTGCATATACAGTAAGCTGTGAGCATAAAAATAGACTTTTATTCAATTCCCACATTCACAGTCCAGTTTCATACTATACGTATGGGTGTGTTTAACACAGCATATAGACACGCCATAGTGGTGGCTGCCCTCCCTGCCTGGTTGACTGGTTTCACAGCTTTGCTTCTCTGTTGGCATTACTCCCCATTACATCATGGAGTTCTTAAAGCCAGCCTAGTGTGACGCAATACACCTCCCTCCCCCCCACTGCAGCTAAAATGCAGCAGGCAACACCCCATTCAGACCTTCATGTTTTGGGGGGGAGATTCTACAGTGTATGTCCATGTCTGTGATATAAACCTCTGTGGTCCACCAAATAGAGATATTAGAGAGGTAAGTGCAATTGTGATGTCACAGGGAAACACGGTCAGCATTTTTGTCCACTCCAGAACTCTTTTCAAACAGTACAACCTTAACATGTGTCAAAATATAGCGTTAAAGAGTTGTTTGATCGCTGTATTGCTTCGGCTTTGTCATTTACATTTGTAGTCCAGAGCACTGCTATAAGTAGACGCTGAGGTGGAGAAGGGTTGCCTGTACTTACATCATAGTTGCTGCTTAGTTTCCCTGTCAATGAGGTGCAATCCTAATTCAACCTTACAAACACACATGCACACGCACACACTTAAATGACTGTCTAATCCAATCGAGAACAACAGACTTTCAATTCCTGCAGAAATTCACTTTGGTACTAAAGATCTACAGCATACATACTTCTCAACATCTTGACAGAAGTGTTACTTTTATACAACTATTATGTATGTTTGCAAGTTTGGACACACATTACCAGTCAAAAGTTTTTGAACAGTAAGATTTTTAATGTTTTTTAAAGAAGCCTCTTCTGCTCACAGAGCCTGCATTTATTTGATCTAAATACAGCAAAAGCAGTGATATTGTGAAATATTTTTGCTATTTAAAATAGCTGCTTGCTATTTGAATATATTTTAAAATGTTGAAATGTTTGATATATCAAAACGTTTTAAATGAAATTATAGAAATGTATACTTTCATTTATCAAGGCAGGTTTAAATTGTTCAAAAGTGATGATAAAGACATTTATAATGTTACAAAATATTTCTATTTCAGATAAATGCTGTTCTTCTGAACTTTCTATTCATCAAAGAAACCTAAAAAAAATTCTACTCAGCTGTTTTCAACAATAGTAATAAAAAGAGTTTTTTGAGCAGCAAATCAATAGTAGAATGATTTCTGAAGGATCATGTGACTGGAGTAATCGTGCAAACATTTAGCTTTGAAATCACAGGAATAAATTACATTTTTAAATGTATTCAAATTGAAAGCATTTTTAAATAGTAAAAATATTTCACATTTTTACTGGTTTTGCTGTACTTTGGATCAAATAAATGCAGGCTTGGTAAGCAGAAGAAACTTCTTTAAAAAACATAAAAAAAATTTGACTGGTAGTGTACCTACTCTTTTTTTTAAATGGTTTTCAAAAACATGAAATAAGACAAATGGAAGTATTAAATGCGATGAGAACATGACCCTGGCTGGACTTAGGCGTCTCAAGATGCATCAACACAAACCAATGTCCATTCTTTCTAACCCAACACTGGGAAACAGTTCAGAGAGTTTTATAAAAACAACAATTCATCACTAGCAGCATCCAATGATTGTGGCTAAATCTAACCTAAAAACACCGGTCTAATCCCAGAATCTCCATTAACTAACCACTGACCATTTTTCTTTCATTAAGTATAATGACACATTCCTACAAAAAAAGGATAACAACTTTAACTCAACTAAACAACTATTTTGTTTTCTCCCTTTTAGATTACACAGAAAAAAACACCACAGAAAAAGTCTGTTGCCGTGTTCAATCTCAATGTCTACTTTTAGATGAAAAAAGGGTGTGTTTTTTCTCCAAACAAACAGACTTTGACCTCAACTGGAAAATGAGAAGCCGAACAATAATAATGCGATGCTGTGTGCCTCACTAAAATATAGACTTATTTTTACAACAGGATCCATGCAACATCCTTAGGATCTTTCTTCAAAATAAACACCGATGAATTTGCACCTGAGCCAAAGCAGAAACGTCATGGGGGGGAATTTTCTATCCTGCAATACTTGCAGTAAGATGAACTGCTACATGAGTCATATGAAAATGCACTCTGTGGAATGGCATATTACATTTCAATAATGCCTGTATGCTTTATTTTTACAGTCAACGTGCTCTATATGATCTCTCTCCAACAGACGTTTATCTGTCTAACAGAACAAAACTATCCCCATATGACTTTAAGACTTTGGAATGCATAACTACATGTACATGGATTACTTTGGCAGATGCTTTTATCTACAGTGACATACAATAGTTCAAGGTAACCTTGCAAACCTAATCAAATCAAATCAACTCAACTTAAATACCATATTCACACACACAGACTCTGACCTGCCTTCTTGATGCTCGTCCAAATTGAGAGGTTACGATCCAGGTGTGCAAACTTTGTGTTCAGAGCATGAGCTGAAAGGATGAGGTCATGATTCTATAGCAACCTCAGCATTCACTACTGATTCTATAGCAACCTCACTGCCTCACAACATAAGGGACACAGAGCTCATTATGACTCAGCATCTGCTGCATCTCTTTAGCTCAGTCTCACATGATATAATCAGCATCACACCACTAAGATGCTGAACTTGACAAATCAGTTTGGCACAAAAAACACAACTGACATGTAATGAAACAATTAAGACTGTGCCAATACATTTTGGGCTAGGCAATATATTGAATAAACCACAATATATCCGCTATGATGTTAAATTAAAGGTGACATATCATGAAAATCTGACTTTGTCCATGTTTAAGTGCTATAATCGGGTCCCCAGTGCATCTGTCAACCCAAAAATGTAAAAACAAACAACCCTGTAACTTTGTTTTGGTTAGCCTCTTTCACAAGCATGTGAAAAAAACAAGCCGCTCACATTTACACCCACAAGCCGCCATTGTGTTTTCACAAGCAACAACAGTGTTCTAACGCCATGGCAAAAGTTCAAGCAAAGCATGTTTACTGTTCTGTTTTTGACTGCACAAACAAGAACAAAACACTATTTAGAGTCCCAGCATCAAATGAGACAACAGAGCAGTGGATTTATTGATTTATTACTGTCTATTTTAGTTTTATATAGTTTTAAACTTGTGTGTATTTGCCAGTTCAAGCGCAATAAGACATGAAAGAGAATTTCGTTTAGTACTCACATGCCATGTGACAGCTGCTTTCTGTGCGTGTGTTTCGGATGTGTGCGCTCAGAAAACCCGATATCAGAAGTTTAAACTAATATGGCTTTAAAACACATAATTTTAGCGAGACAGACATGATAATCAAAACCAAATAGGTGTTTTTTTTTAGCAGAATATCTAAGGTACAAGCTGTAAAGGCACAACCCTATTCTGGAAAAGTGGCGTGGAGCAGCAGCTCAATTGCATTTAAAGAGACATGCACGAAAAAAGCATATTTGTTAGGGATGTGACGAGACCTCATGGCATGAGATCTGACGTGTCTCGTGATATCTGACCGGTCTCGCGAGAATGTGACGATATCCTCTCAAAACATTTTGCAGTGTTTACACTATAGCTGCTCGATTCATCATTAAAATATCACAATCTCCATTCAAACACCCACGCGATCTTATTCCTGAGTGACAACGATTCACACTGTGCTGCTCACGCTCCACTGATGCTTATGTTGTGAAACAGGTGTTAAAGACATTAAAATCTGCATTCATGCTGCTGTTGATCCAGAAAGAGCAACACAAACAGTCTTTTCAACCACATATTGATAATTATTTGTTACATTTAATAACAGAAGTACTAGGATAAAAGTTTATATTTTGGTTATAAACACTTGTCTGCAGTAGTGATCAAAACAAAAGTATCTTAACACTTGTACGTATTGTAACGCTTATCCTCTTCTGCCAGGAGGTGGCGACAACTGCACGTTTATAAATGTACAGTCGTGGCCAAAAGTTTTGAGAATGACACAAATATTAGTTTTCACAAAGTTTGCTGCTAAACTGCGTTTAGATCTTTGTTTCAGTTGTTTCTGTGACGTACTGAAATATAATTACAAGCACGTCATACGTTTCAAAGGCTTTATCGACAATTACATGACATTTATGCAAAGAGTCAGTATTTGCAGTGTTGGCCCTTCTTTTTCAGGACCTCTGCAATTCGACTGGGCATGCTCTCAATCAACTTCTGGGCCAAATCCTGACTGATAGCAACCCATTCTTTCATAATCACTTCTTGGAGTTTGTCAGAATTAGTGGGTTTTTATTTGTCCACCCGCCTCTTGAGGATTGACCACAAGTTCTCAATGGGATTAAGTTCTGGGGAGTTTCCAGGCCATGGACCCACAATTTCAACGTTTTCGTCCCCGAGCCACTTAGTTATCACTTTTGCCTTATGGCACGGTGCTCCATCGTGCTGGAAAATGCATTGTTCTTCACCAAACTGTTGTTGGATTGTTGGAAGAAGTTGCTGTTGGAGGGTGTTTTGGTACCATTCTTTATTCATGGCTGTGTTTTTGGGCAAAATTGTGAGTGAGCCCACTCCCTTGGATGAGAAGCAACCCCACACATGAATGGTCTCAGGATGCTTTACTGTTGGCATGACACAGGACTGATGGTAGCGCTCACCTTTTCTTCTCCGGACAAGCCTTTTTCCAGATGCCCCAAACAATCGGAAAGAGGCTTCATCAGAGAATATGACTTTGCCCCAGTCCTCAGCAGTCCATTCGCCATACTTTTTGCAGAAGATCAATCTGTCCCTGATGTTTTTTTTTTTTTTTTGGAGAGAAGTGGCTTCTTTGCTGCCCTTCTTGACACCAGGCCATCTTCCAAAAGTCTTGGCCTCACTGTGCGTGCAGATGCGCTCACACCTGCCTGCTGCCATTCCTGAGCAAGCTCTGCACTGGTGGCACTCCGATCCCGCAGCTGAATCCTCTTTAGGAGACGATCCTGGTGCTTGCTGGACTTTCTTGGACGCCCTGAAGCCTTCTTAACAATGCAGTGGAAAGTTTTTTTCGGGATTAAGTTAATTTTCATGGCAAAGAAGGACTATGCAATTCATCTGATCACTCTTCATAACATTCTGGAGTATATGCAAATTGCTATTATAAAAACTTAAGCAGAAACTTTTCCAATTTCCAATATTTATGTAATTCTCAAAACTTTTGGCCACGACTGTATTTATCATTGAAACATTTATTCAGGAGATTTCAATAGTAAAACAAGTCTTTATTAACTGAAGTTCCTTCATTTTTTTATTTAGTTTGAATATATTTTTTAAAAGACTTAAAGCAATGAGCATTTTGTCAGAACCACTAGTAAATTGTGTTATTTTGTTTAGATTTTTAGTCTTCTTTCTTCAGAATCATGAGAGAATCGAGATCTCCAGTTTATTTAAAAAAATTTAGATTTTCAATTTATCCACAATCAAGCAGCTTTAGTTTACATGTTTATTACAGCATATAGTTCATTAAAATAGAAGTTTAAATTTCAAGTTCATATCAAAATCCGCATGCATTTTGTGTTTTTCAGTTGAACAAAATAATATTTTTCCCTATATATTTCATCATTGAGGATTTATTTGAAAAAAAAAGTTTAAAAATCTTGTCTCATTCTCGTGAACCCAGTCTCAGGTCTCATCTCGTGGGATAACTGTCTCGTCACACCCATAGTATTTGTGCTTCCACTCAAAACAGGGATTTTCTAAATGATATCATACATGATCTGTGGGGGTTTTTGAGCTGAAACCTCACAGACACATACTGGGGACATCTGGGACTTCTATCTACACATTTATTCATCCATCCACTAAGAATACCATAGTGTGCATTTGCATAGTTTACATGTCAATTAATGCTACATTATTATTCTCAAACTACTAAAACCAGCATTAAAAAAAATAGGTAAAAAGTGTAATATTTTACTTGTGTGTCACTTTAAGTCCATTCATTCACTATATATGTGTGTACTGTTAACATTGTTACAACCACATCCTCTGAGAAAATATTAAAACACATTTTCCCCCATAATCCAGCCACTACTTTCAGCAAAACATCATTATCCTGTTCTGTGTTTCTGCAAAATTGCATATAACAATGGATGTTAAACTTTCCGTATCACTGCTGTGACCACAACTCTCCAAATATGAGACCCAGACCCAGACGTTCCAGGATATGGCTATAATCATGTGCAAATAGCTGTGTATATGGTTACAATTGGTGTTATTGGCAAAAACTGAAAAAACCAAAATCACTGAACCATTATAAAACAGATTCAGCATGTAAAACTTACAGATGTTCAGAGCCCAAAGAAGATAAACACTAAGTGTAGCATTTTTTTTGTATTGTGATATTATTTTAAAGGCATTTATGTGCATTTTCTTCACAGATTTTCTGCGAAGTCATTGAAGGACGTTACCTGGGAAGCATGTTGCTAGGTGTTCGATGAGAGTCTCTTGCGTGACAGTCTTACGGGCGGAGTTCATGGCAGAAATGGCCAGGCACAGGATTTCTCCCAGTGGGATGAACTGGGATTGGCTGATGGGAGACATGCTGATGGGAGACACATCACCTGCAAAGGACAAAAATCAAAGGTCAAAGATTTGCTCAGTGTGGCTGAGGTGAAAGGTTAAAAGGTTACAATGGTGGCTTTAATGCAGAACAGGCGTCGTGACTTTCTAGAGGAACTGATAAAAAGTTATAATGTTTTCATGTTTCCATACACTAATAAAAGAACAATTAATGGCCTAATATTTCACCATTTTAAAATGATCTGCATTAGTCAATAATGCTCAAAAAACAGATACTACTATGGATGCAGAGATAGCAAAGTTCTTCTTGCACAAAGCAATAAGTCAGTAATTACTGTCATGGTATGGCAAATGATCAATTGGCTGTTGTTCAAATTCTCTGCTATGTGCTTAAAAGGATAGTTCACCCAAAAATTTAAATTCTAAGTCGTTCCAAACCCGTAAGACCTTTGTTCATCTTTGGTACACAAATTAAGACATTTTTGATCAAATCTGAGAGCTTTTTGACCTTGCATATTAGACAGCAACACAACTGACACATTCAAGGCCCAGAAAGGTAGTAAGGACATTTGTTCGCAAAAAAACAAAATAACAACTTTATTAAACAATTTCTTCTCTTGTGACAGAATTCTTGTGTGACCTAATGAGAGAATTTTTAGGTGAACTATACCTTAAAAACTAAACTACAAAAACACTTAAATGACTTTTTAAATTAGAAAAACAATAGAAAATATTTTTAAATAGAGTTTTCATTGCTAAAGACACATTATTTTAACAGAGTATCTTCTTTAGCTGCTGAAGGGTGGTACTACATGAAAAAATATGATATTTAGGCAAAATAAAAAAAACATCTTTATTCTGTTCAAAAGTTTACACCCCTGAGTCTTGCATCATTAGTCCCTCAGTTGTCCTCAGTGTGAAAAGATGGATCTCAGAATCATACAGTCATAGTTGGAAAGTATTCAAATACGCAAAAATGCTGAAAAACCAAAGAATTTATGGGACCTTAAGAATTTTTCTAAAGAACAGCCGGCAATTTAACTGTTCAGGACAATGAAACAATGAACTCATGAACAAATATTACTGAACAAAACAGCTGTGGATCATTCAGATAACAACACAGTATTAAGATTCAAGTGTATGTAAACTTTTGAACAGGGTCATTTTTATAAATTTAACTATTATTTTCTTTAGTGGACTATATGTAAATGTCTTTTATGTGAAATATCATTTTCAGGTCAGTACTAAAAAAACTTAAACATGCATTTTGCATTATCCCTCTTATTTTGCAGATTCTGCAAGGTGTATGTAAACTTTTGACTGCAACTGTATATCAGCATTGTATTGTTCACAGATATCAGCAATAGCTGATGGGTGTCCGTCCAAATTTGCGAATTTCAAAGAGAACAAAATCGTCACTCCCTGAAAAACTGGCACTATATATCACTAAGAAGAGTAGAAGAAGCTGCTAAATATAACAATTTTCATATATAATAAATTACTTGCGCCTCGAGTGAGCAGATGCAACACAATAAATGCGTTCCTTGTTGTCAACAAGATCAGTTTGTTGGTAGTCAAGTTATCCCATCCCATCGTGCAACATGACTTTTTTGATGTGCATAGAGGAATTTATCTGGAAAATGCATTTCCATCTCTCATTATTCACATGAACCCTTTTAGCACAAGTCAAAAACCACCTCAAGTGAGCGTTTGCAATACTGCAATACTTTAAAATCGACATCTAAAAAAAAGCCCTTATCAGTTGACCCCTACAATACACTCCCAAAACTGCACCTTGGCAAGAAATGACTGGCAGTGCAACAAAAAACACTTTCCAACAACGTTTTAATCTTCAGTCTTGTTTTTGAAAAGCACTGCAGCAGAAATGACAGATCCCACCTTTAGCCTGCTGAGATTAAATCTTTGCCCTTGACACAACTCTCTCATCCTTAACGTTTGCTCTCTGGACCGACCCACATTCTGTACTACTCAAAGACCTCTTTCAAAAATAACCCAGAACATCTGGTGGACTGGACTCTCCAGTACAGACCCTGGAAGAGACACCCAGAGGAGGCAACACTCCCAGCCAGCAGGCCTTGGCACCTGGGTAAGTAGCTCAGCATGGATCCCTGGCTCTTAGGATCCAAATCGGGCTTATCAGGCGTGCAAAGCGAGGACAGAAACATACTGGTAATGCACCTTCCTGGCTGGTGAAGAACAAGGGTAAGCTGATTAGGACAAAACATATGTGAGGAAAGCACAAAGTCAACTAGTGTCCACGTGAAGGTGGAAATCAACAATCAGACACGCTCAGGGTGGTCAGACTGATAAAGATGAAACGCTGACCTCAGATCTGTTCGATGCAGGTTATCAGGGATGACAGATGCAGGAATCTGATCATGGATGAACATGAAAAGTTATGTTGCTTCTAGTGGAGACATGAGCTTTAGATATGCTTAGGTGTCCCATTTACAGTCTGGCCTGGTGTCATTACTTGAACAATGTTCAGGAGGTTGTCAAACCTGCCTAAAAAGCCAGGTGGACAAGTAACACGAGATTAACAAGACACTGAACAATTATAGTGAGCAGTTTGGGTTCAAAGGCAATCCTAAGTAGCATGGGTATATTTGTAGCTATAGCCAACAATATATTGTATGGGTCAAAATTATTGATTTTTTTTTTATGACAAAAACCAGTAGGATATTAAGATCAAGTTTTGTAAATTTCCTACCGTAAATATATTGAAACTTCATTTTTGATTAGTAATTGGCATCTGGACAACTTTAAAGGTGATTTTTTCAACATATATCTTTTTTGGCACCCTCAGATTCCAGATTCACTGGTGAATAACCTGACAATTTACAAACTGCTTACTGCGCACAAACATGCCAATCGCTGGCCGAAACTTGCTTAATCTACTTGGAAACAAAGTCATGCTACAGGGAAGAACTAATCAAATAGATTTGTCAAGGCTTGCTAGGTTAGCTGCATTAAATCGTTGATATATACTCAGGCACGCAGTATAGGAATTAAATGAGATATCCATGAACATTACATTCTGCCTCATCTGAATTTCTGTCCATCCAAAAGCAATAAGTAGACTATTAGTAAACTATTAGTTACAATTAATCAATTCAAAATAAATGTATGTTTACAAAAAAAAATTACTAAAACTTTAATTAAAATGAAAAAGAAAACTAAAAATCTATTAAAAAATCGTATCACAAAAACTATAACTAAAAACTATACCATAAAAGTTATTATGAATTTTACAATTTGAATAAATATTAACTTTAATTTCCTAATAATTTACTCACCCCCATGTCATCAAAGATGTTCATGTCTTTCTTTCTTGAGTCGCAAAGAAATTAAGATTTTTGAGGAAAACATTCTAAGATTTTTCTCCATATAGTGGACTTCAATGGAAATCAATGGGTTGAACATCTAAATTGCAGTTTCAAAGGGGTCTACACGATCCCAGTCAAGGAATAAGTGTCTTGACTAGCGAAACAGTCAGTAATTAAAAAAAATCAAAAATTAAATTGAAATATATTTTGACCACAAATGCTCAACTTTACAAACGATGTAGCCATGCATCCACTTAAGTCGACTATATGGAGAAAAATCCCGGAATGTTTTCCTAAAAAAGCTTAATTTCTTTTCGACTGAAGAAAGAAAGACATGAACATCTTGGATGAAATGAGGGTACGTAAATTATCAAGACATTTTCATTCAGAAGTGAACTAATCCTTTAATGTTAACATATATCAAACATTTTAGATAAATCCCACCCTAAAAAGCACAAAAACAAAGAAACAGTACTCACTTTGCATGCTGGTTAAACAAAAACTCTTCCTGTCTAAGTGAAAAGTTCTTAGTCAGAATAAGCTGCAAAGTGGGCCAAACTTTGACTAATAAGCAAATGAAAAGGAACAGGGAAAATACATTTTTAAACAAAAGTTGCTTACCGAAGCATTACAACTAGGCTTAAACTTTGCGATCATGGATACATTTCAGTCATATAATGCAGTTTCCTCATCCTCACCGGTGTAAGACTCTATCTCCCCTGTGAGATATTTCACGCCAGACCACCTCTCCTCACAGACACTGACATCACTGTTTTCCCTTCTCCTTCCAGGAAAGAGCTCCAACCGCCCGACTGGGACTGCGGTCCTGCGGCCCAGTCACTCGTGACCACAGACACTGTATAGTAAACACGCTGCAGTCCAAACATCACTTCGCCAGCGGTCAGAGCGATTTCTCACAGTTCATCACTACAATACATCTCACACAGAACTCCTCAACTAGAAAGCCTGATCTACACTGAAATAGAAAAAAAAACTGTAAAGTGAAGGGAACACATAAATCTTATCAGGGTGGATCATAAATAATTAGATGTCACACTTGTTTTGCTTTGCAAATCAACTGATAAGAGGGAATTAAAGAGATAGTTCACCTAAAAATGAAAATGTTGTCAGTAATTACTCAACCTTTATGTTGTTCCAAAACCGTAGGACCTTTGTTTATCTTCAGAACACAAATTAAGATATTTTTGATGAAATCTGAGAGCTTTCTGAACCTGCATAGACAGCAATGCAACTGACACATTGAAGGCCCAGAAAGGTAGAAAACAAACATGACAAATTTCTCAATTTCGTTAGCGTTCACATATCTTAATTTGTGTTCTGAAGGGTAAATGAAAGTTTTAAGGGTTTGAAACGACATGAGGGTGAGTAATTAATGACAAAATTTTCATTTTTGGGTGATTGGGTGAACTATCACTTTAAGCAGTGCTTGCCTTAAAGCACACTACAAAGTAGGTTTAAAATAAAATCAAATGCTCTATTGAGTCACTTCTATAAATACAGCTCCCATCAAGATTCTAAGAAAAAGCACGTATGAGCCAAATCTTTGCGTTTTTCCTCACCACACAAGTTTACTTTGGCATAAACGCTGTTTTCAGATCAAGCAGGGTCTTATTCCAGAAAAATTACTTTCGTTACACAATAGCTGTAGTGAAAGAGGACAAAGGGGAGGAGCTGCTCTCTGCTTCCTGAGCGAGCTTTGATCTCTCTGATGGTCCATGTGTGTTGTGATGGTGGTGATAGCATTCAACAGCAGGATGCGACCAGCTCTCTGCATTTCAATGAGGCCTGAAACTCAAACATCAGCATCAAACTGTCATAGTGTGTTCGGACTAAAAGACTAGTGACTAAGAAAGTACTAAAAGAAAAATCTACCAACAAATGTACTTGATTTACGCAATATACTCAACTTAATTACACAAAATATGGTTAATTTCACTCAGAATAATAACTCACTTGCAGCTCAGTGAGTATCAATTTAGATGGTTAATTAAGAGATTCAAAACAGTAAATGCTGTTAGACTTTGAACCAGTTCATCTGGGTTTGTTTTCCCGCCCAGCTCCCTGGACCACAAAACCAGTCATAAGGTTCAATTTCTTGACTGAAAGTTGAATAAATAAGCTTTCCATTGCTGTATTTGTAAAGATAGACAACTATTTGAAAATCTACAAACTGAGGGTGCAAAAATAAGTATTGAGAAAATCGCCTTTAAAGTTGTCCAAACGAAGTTCTTAGCAATGCATATTACAAATCAAAAAATAAGGTTTGATATATTTTTGGTAGGAAATTTACAAAATATCTTCATGAGACATGATCTTTACTTAATATCCTACTGATTTTTGGCATAAAAGAAAAATGTATCATTTTTGTCCTTTGATCCAATATATACTTATATATTATACTAATAATATTTTGCATATTTTAACTTCATGATTGTTTTGCATCGTCACAAAATGTTAACTATATTATCCCCCAGCTTTAATCTGCTTAATACGACTGAAACATTAAGATATTAAAGGGATAGTTCACCCAAAAATAGAAATTCTGTCAATACTTACTCACCCTTATGTCGTACAAGACCCGTAGGACCTTCCTTCATCTTCAGAACACAAATTAAGATATTGTTGATGAAATCTGACAGCTTTCTGTCCCTCCATAGACAGCAACGCAACTGACACGTTCAAGGCCCAGAAAGGTAGTAAGGACGTTGTTAAAATAGTCCATGTGACATCAGTGGTTCATCCGTAATGTTATGAATTGTGTGCAGAGAAAACAAAAATAACAACTTTAGTCAATAATTTCTTCTCTTCCCTGTCAGTCTTCGACATGCGTTCACAAAAGTACCACAATACATGACTAAGCAGGGTCAGAAAGCTCTTGAATTTCATCAGAAATATCTTGATGTATGAAGGTCTTATGGGTTTGGAATTACATGAGGGTGAGTAATTAATGACAGAATCTTTGAATCATTCAGTACCACAGTATTTATCAAAGTACTGTGCTACTGCCATTTGAAATCACCACTGCACAGTACTTAACAGTAACGAAAGCCTAAAAAGCTCAAAACAAAAATATTGCATGAAACTTTCACAGGCTCTGTGTGGAAAAGCTTGTCAACAGACCGTGGAAACTTTCACAGATAGCTGGGAAACCAGGAAGTGACCTCACGCGCAACAAAGAGCTGCATTATCAGAGGCAAAATGAAAAACATGTGATGTTGCTGTCAGCTTTAACCCCCAGCAGGGAGAGAGGAAGAGAATGGCAGACATTTTCAGACCGTCCTGCTCCATTTGTCCACCCCCACCCCCCTCGACCAGTAAGGGCCCGGAGCAGGGGGCTCGCCTGATGGCTGATGGAGGGGGAGAAGACACAGACACAAGTGCAGAGGGGTTAAAAACATAGCCTGTCTTTATCTGATCCCGCCTGCAACAGCTGCATCACAGTCACCACGTCCCCGACAGGGTTAATACAACACAAGCAAAAAAATACAGCATGACGTGACAGAGAGAAAAAGAGGATGATAAAGAGACAACCATCCTCGAACATGCCTGCGTTTCGCTCCGGAGGCGTTTTCGCTGTCGGATAATGGAGGAGGAGGTACGCAGAAGACACGCTCACGCCTGACGCCGCCGTAGTAAACAATCCCCCCACAGCTTGGGCTCTTTGTCCAAACACCTCCCGATCAACCCCACCCCCCTCTTTTGTGATTCATTCTGACAACGCCACGGCACGCAGCCTAATTACGGTGCGCAGACGAACGTGCAACAGAAACACAGGCGCCATGAAAGAGAGAAGAAGATCAGGCTCTACCTTGGTTTATTCCGTGCGGCTCCAGCTCCTAAAATCCAAGCAGACTTTGGGATCCTTCCGAGAGCCTTCCACAGACAAATGAGCATTCACTCCAGGGTCTTACCCAGCATGCTCTGGTCCACACAAAGAGAGGGGAGGTGTGACCAATCACATTGGGGCTGAGCTTGCACTGTTTTTTTTTTTTTTTTTTTTGGGGGGGGGGGTCCTTACAACACTTGCTCACTCCCAGGAATGCCCACTGACACAGTCTAGTGGGCGGCCCTTTCGGAAAATGTTGTTATGGTAACGCATCCCTGTTGTACCTAGTGCATGTTCATCCATGAGAGCCATATTTTCTCTCTTCAGCTTCAGCATTTACAGATTCTGCTAATTGATAATTAAAGGAATCAGCCTCAACGCAGTCATTCTGATGTAAAAATACGATTCCTGTTTTTTGAGCTGAATGACATCACGCATCACGCATCATCCCGAATTCAACGTCACTTCCATCTGAGGGCAAACGATGAGTGTGTATGGTCATGGTGGCTGTTAATGTGGCGAGGGGGTGTGAGAGGAGGAGCGGGACGGAGAGAGGGGGGAAGGAGGTTATCGCTGAGAGAGGGGGAGGGGTGTCTCTTAAAGGACACATGGGCGATCACAAAAGGCTTAGGCTTTATTCACAAACACAGAGGATCTGCTGTCTCATGCTGTCGGCCCCCTGAAATGAATTCAGGTTCCCAGGGCTGACTGACAGAACAGCCTATAGAAGGAACCGTTAATCACTTTGTGGATAATTACTTGATGGTAAACCACGGTAAAGCCCTATTTAGTGGAAAATGGAAAATAGACTGATTTGTGAGTTTGATAGGAAAGAATACACAATTTTTAAAGCATTTCAGTGGGTCTTTTTAAGGCAAGTAGCAATATTATGTGTGACCCTGAACCACAAAACCAGTCGTAATGATCAATTTTTTTAAATTGAGATTTATACATGACCTAAAAGCTGAAAAAAATAAGCTTTGTTAGGATAGGACAATATTTGGTCGAGATACAACTATTTGAAAATCTGGAACCTAGGGATGGGAATTGATAAGATTTTTACGATTCCAATTCCATTTTCGATTCTGCTTAACGATTCGATTCTTTATCGATTCCCTTATCGATTCTCATATGGAAGAAAAGGGACAACAAATTGTTGATTAGCATAGTTAAACTGTCTCTGTTTGGGGCTTTGTACTTAGGGCTGAGAATCTTTGTCATCTCCCTAAAAAATTTATAATGGGAATGAATGAGTCCTGCAGCTTTATTAGCCGAGGACATGCTAACGTTGTTGCTGCTGCTGCCGCTGCTGGGTTGAGAACTGTTAGTCCAGAGCGGATCGAAAACGCAACATTATTTTATTGTTATTGCATGCTGTGTGCGCAAATGTTTTAGCATGTTAGTGGTATTTCCTCCCTTTGAGGAAATATCTACGCTGCAAGAATTGCAAGTTGCCCTATTTTAGTCTTTTTTGGTGAAATATAACCAGACTTTTGAGCGTTTGTTCCGCTTAGGCGCCAATGCTTATTGACTGAGCGTAAGCTACGCAACGTGCGTAAGTTACGCAATGCGCGTGATGACGTCATTCGTGCCCACTGGAATCGTTAAGGGAATCGTTTGCAAATTTTGCAAACGATTCGATGGAATTGAAACACTGGGAACCGGTTCTCAACAAGAACCGGTTTTCGATTCCCATCCCTACTGGAATCTGAGGGTGCCAAAAAATCTAAGTATTAAGAAAATCGCCTTTAAAGTTGTCCAAATGAAGTTCTTAGCAATGCATATTACAATCAAAAATTACGTTTTGATATATTTACGGTAGGAAATTTATTATTTATCTTCATGGAACATGATCTTTATTTAATATCCTAATGATTTTTGCCACTAAAGAAAAATTTATCATTTTAACCCATTTAGTGTATTATTGGCTATTGCTACAAATACACCTGTGCGACTTAAGACTGGTTTTGTGGTCCAGAGTTTTATTTGTTATTGTAAGAGGTTTGTTCAAATCAGTAACCTCAAATCTCTGCCTAATTCAAAAAGATAAGAATTAAAGAAAAATACAAAAAAATAAACAAGTTTGGGGTCAGTAAGATTTCTTTGAAGGACATCTTTAATACGTTTATTCAGCAAGGATCTATTAAACTGATCCAAAGTGACCATAAAATATTTACGATGTTATGATATATTTCTTTCAAATAAATGCTGTTCTATTCATAAGTTCTCTTTATCAAACAATCCTGAAAAAAAGTGTCACAATTTCCACAAAAATATTAAGCAGCTCAACTGTTTTTTAACATAACAAGTAATGTTTAAATTAGTATATTAGAATGGTTTCTGAAAGAATCACGTGACACTGAAGACTGGAGTACTGATGCTGAAAATTTTGCTTTGCGTCACAGGAATAAATTACATTTTACACTATCAGTCAAAAGTTTTTGAACAGTAAGATTTTTAATGTTTTTTAAAGAAGTCCCAGCTTACCCAGCCTGCATTTAATTGATCTAAAATACAGCAACAGCAGTAATATTGTTAAATATTTTTACTATTTAAAATAACAGCTTTCTATTTGAATATATTTTAAAATGTAATTTATTCCTGTGATTTCAAAGCTGAATTTTCAGCATCATTACTCCAGTCTTTAGCGTCACGTGATCCTTGTAATATGCATTATAACATTTTTATTCTTATTATTCTTATCAATATCTAAAACAGTTGAGAACATTTTATTCAGGATTTTTTTGATGAATAGAAAGATCCAAAAATCAGCATTTATCTGAAATAAAAAGCTTTTGTAACATTACACACTAAAGTCGCTATAATTTTTCTTATTATTTTGGGGAAAAAAAATAAATAAATTAATGCTTTTATTTAGCAAGGATGCTTTAAATTGATCAAAAGTAATGATAAAGGAATTTATAATGTTACAAAAGATTTCTATTTCAGATAAATGCTGTTCTTCTGAACTTTCTATTTATCAAAGAACACTGAAAAAAACTACTGTTTTCAACATAATCATATTAAATACATGAATATATATATATTTTTTTTTTTTATTTTAGCAGCAAATCAGAATATTAGAATGATTTCTGAAGGATCTGGAGTAATGATGCTAAAAATTCAGCTTGGAAACCACAGAAATAAATTACATTTTAAAATATATTCGAATAGAAAACTGTTATTTTAAATACTAACAATATTTCAAATTTTTACAGTTTTTGCTGTACTTTAGATTAAATAAACACAGGCTTGGTGAACAGAAGAAGAAATTCTACCGTTCAAAAACTTTTGACTGGTAGTGTATTAAAGCAGAAAACAGTCATTTTAAACTGTAATAATATTATTGCAATATTTATATTGTTTATTTACACACAATAATGCATTTTTTGATAAATGCAGACTTGGTGGACATAAGAGACATGAAAAATAGCTTACCAACCCTAAATTTCTGAATTGTAATATAACAGAATAAATACATGACTAAAGAAATACATAAATAAACACGCTGATTTGTCATGAAAGACCCAAACTATAGGGAGACCTAAAGGGAGCAACATCACAACAGAAACTTTAGCATAAGATAACACAAATCATATGTTTGACAGAACTTTTTAGATTTTTAAGTTTGAATAGCTTTAAAAATTACAAGCTAAAAATCAGCCAACTGTTGCATTATGCGGTCTGAAATTCAGATTTTTAAAATATTAAACTTGACATAAAACCTAAACCAGACAAACCTCAAACCCACAAACTCAATCAATTCAGTGGGGCTGACATAAGAATAAGAGACTAAATAAAAATACTCAGTACATATTCGGAAATAACCTGCCACTTCTCCAGACACAAATTAAACAGTTTAGTCTTAGAAATATAAATCCAATAACAAATGTCTGTGCTGACAATCACGTGTCCTGTCAGCACTAAACAAATAAAAGCAAAAAAGCACTGTAGCTTAAACTAAACTAAAGAGACACTCTCTACTGTAAACCTACACTTAAACCTTCCCCTCAAAGGAAATTACTGCCAATTTTTGAATTTCATTAAACACCATTTAATATGTTTTTATGCTCTTTGGTTTACAGAGACATGGGAAGTGTCCTCATAAACCACATTTACGTTGTAGTACCCATGTCATTATAGACACTATACCAAAACACACACACACCAAGCACATCACAGTTGGCACTGTGGTATTGCATGTCAGGATATTTAACAGGAGTGACCAGATGCCACAACAAATCATCTCATAACTTATGTCAGTAAAGTAAGACTAAACAATGAGATGGTTGTTGTATTAAAAATTCTTTGGAGGAGCTTACTTTCTAAAGAAAAAAATACCCAATTTGAAGAAATGTATCTAAAACAGACAAAAAATGGAAATGCCCCCCAAATGTTTTTTGTTTTTGTTTTTTGGTTGAAACACATTTTCATTAGATTCAATTAAACCTGTTGAACATCTCTCAAGTATTTGTTCAAAGGAGAAGTGTCATTTTTTGTATTAAAATTCTCTCGTATCCCAGCTACACTATCAGTCAAAAGTTTCTGAACAGGAAGATTTTATGTTTTTTTAAAGAAGTCTCTTCTGCTCACCAAGCCTGCATTTATTTGATCCAACGTACAGCAAAAATAGTAACATTTTGAAATATTTGTACTATT